>NC_053026.1:585555322-585583504 GCF_003073215.2 Triticum urartu
GCTTATTGAAGGGAATTATAGAGAAAGGTGTTTACAAGAGCCTTGCCGGGAGTAAGCAATTCGAGGAAATTGTACGCAAGCAAGGAAGGCACCGGAAGAATCAAGGTGTTGGTTTTGAACGAAAGTTCAATGCCAATGGAGTTGAGTGGGAAGAAGATCAATACCCCAAGACGAAGTTTGTTCCTCAACAAGAGAAGTATGATCCTACTTCTTCAAAGGGACACAAGCTCAAGATGATCTTCCACCACAAGACCACAAGAAAAAAGGCAAGGACAAGCTTCAAGAGGAAATTGATGCATTTGAAGAAGCTCCTAAGGCCTTGGTCAAGTGGGTTCCCAAGACTACATCAAGTTCCACTTCATCAAGTACAACTACAACACCGAGGATTCCCATCAAGATGGTGTGGATCCCGAAGAAGAAGAACTAGAGAGTTCTTGAGGGTGACTCCGCCAACATACTTCACTCTTATCATCTTGGCAAGAACAAGTGCAAAACTTCCACATCTTGCACTAGTTCAAGGAGTCACAAACCCTCTTGTTGGTAAGACAAGGGACAAGGTAACCTAAAAGCTTTCATAGACATCATCTTGTGTGTGCATCACTCTATGTCTATGGATATCCTTGTTTGTTCCTTGTGGGACTAACCCGTGTAGGTATTGAAAGTGCAACTCACTCCAATGGATAGCTCCAAATGATCTACATCAACATTGAGCATCCACATCTTCAACATCTACATGAAGTCATCATCGACAAAACCCAAGGTTAGTTCATCCCTCTTAGGGGGGATCTCACATCTAGGGGGAGCTTTACTCTAAGAATTGAGCTAAAGCAACTCTAATGGTGTGAACACAACAATGCTTTATGTAAAAGTGGTAACCCCACTTGTGCTTAAACGATGAGTATGACCTATGATCAAATGTTCTCATTTGACTCCTAAGTCAATATACTCATATATAGATGACCTAGTCATCGCAAATTGTTTGATAGATGCTAGAATTGGTTGTGCATGCTTTGCCACATATTTCAATTGCCATTTTATTGTGTGAGCATGTTGATTGCATATTTTACTCATTCGAGGACATCCACTTGTTGTTTTGATTGATTGGTTTTCTTTTCTTTTGCCAAGTGGATGGACAAGAATGCCTAAGAACCTCTCAGCTATCTATGCTTTTCTCTGTCTCAAACTCTATTCATGCTACATCACAAAGTTTGATCAAGTCAGATTCGAACCACTCTGTGTGAGGAGCACTCGGAGTCCCGATTCGTCATAGACTTAAACTTCCAAAACCTCTTTGTGCATTTCGGTCTGACCGATTCATCCTATTTCGGTCCTACCGAGACATAGTTGATCTAGGTTTTCAATCTTGGTGCAACCGATTAGAACCTTTCAGTCACACCGAGTTGCAGTAACTGCAATTATGCATCTCGGTGCCACCGAGTTGTTCCACTCGGTCACACCATAGGGTCAGGATATATATACCACGGGTCAAATTTTGGAAATGTCTCCAAAACTTCTTTGCACACGCGTGTCCTGCTCTGCCGTCTCAGGTCTCCGATCGTCCTCTCATCGCTAGCGACCTCCCACCACTGGTCTCCATCGCCTCTCAATGAAATCTCCCGCCATTGCCGCCGTAGCGAGTTCACCCGAACTAGGGTATGAACTCGATCACTGTGCTATCCCTATCTGATTCCTAGCACATTGTGTTCGCCATGTATCTTGCCACGATTGAGATCATTCTTATCCAGTCAAAACACTCCGTAGTTTAGTCAATTGAAAATTTAGGGTTAGGTTTCCGCCGAAACCATCTCGGACCCACCGAGTTGTGGAACTCGGTACCACCGATTCGGCTCAGGCCATTGCACATGTAATTTTCGGTCTGACCGAGAATTGCAAATCGGTGTGACCGAGTTCAGGACTTTGTGAAACCCTAGCAGTCTCGGTGCCACCGAACTGTGACTCGGTCTACCGAGTTCACTAGTTTAGGTTCCAACAGCTGCTTCGGTATCACCGAGTTTACAAATCGGTTGATCCAATGCTTTCTGTGGAAAACTAAAACTAAGTTTTTGACTCATTCTTTTGCAAAAACCTCTGGCTTTGTGATGCTCATCCACTCTACCTCATCTATAATCTATTACAGGATCTGCTGGCCATATTGGCAATATGTCTCAGGTGACACCCATACAGGTCGAGCTTCACGATTTCTTGTCTCGGGAGGACGTATACTTCTGTGGGGCAGCCATCGAAGGGGACAAACAGAAGCTGGAGCCGTACAAGCTTGATTTGAATAGCATCGCTGACCTACAAACCAGAATCAAAATTCCTGTAGAAGTTTGTGATAAACAGACACCATCCCTATTCGACGTAGCAAATTTTGTGCTCGGTACAAATCTTCAGAAGGGTGACGAGACGGTGGCATTAAGGTCGTCTGGATGGGAGAATTATCCCTTGACGTACGAGCGGATAAAATATTTGCTGAATCGCAACTATCCCTGTGAGTTTCGGTAATTCATAACAACATATAGCTCATTGAGCTAATGCTATTCCAAGATGATTATTTCAGGAAAGCTCAATGATTGGCATGGCATGGATGTGAAAGTGGAACCCTCAAAATGCTAAGGACAAAGGATTGGCTCAAGCTCAAAAGCTCAAGACTCTTCATTTTATATTTTAGTGATCCAAGATCACATTGAGTCTTTAGGAAAAGCCAATACTATAAGGAGGGATGAGGTGTTGCTTAATGAGCCTCTTGCTTCATGTGCTTAATGATATGCTCCAAAATCCTCAACTACTTTCCCATATCCACATATGACCTAAACCCTAAGCCAAACTCGGTCCTACCGATTCTTCCTATCCGGCGCCACCGAGTTTCACTTGTCATTAGCCACTGCCACAACCCTAGCAATTCGGTTCTCACCGATAAGGATCTCGGTCTCACCGAGATGGGGTTGCAAACTCTCTGTTTCCCTTTCGTAACTTTTCGGTCTACCGATGAGCGATCGGTCCCACCGAGATTGCAATGTAAACTCTCTGTTCCTTTTGTAACATTTCGGTCTCACCGAGATGAGCGAATCGGTCCCACCGAGTTTACCTGACCAACTCTCTGGTTAGCTTATTACCAAAATCGGTCCCACTGAGTTTGTGTAATCGGTCACACCGAGATTACGTTATGCCCTAACCCTAACCATATCAGTCCTACCGAGTTGCATCTCAGTCCCACCGAAATCCTAACGGTCACTAGGTTTGCTGAATCGGTCCGACCGAGTTTAACCATTCGGTCCCACCGAGTTTGGCAAATTGTGTGTAACGGTTAGATTTTGTGTGGAGGCTATATATACCCCTCCACCCACTCTTCATTCGAGAGAGCCATTAGAACATACCTACACTTCCAATACACATTTTCTGAGAGAGAACCACCTACACTTGTGTTGAGGTCAAGATATTCCATTCCAACCATATGAATCTTGATCTCTAGCCTTCCCCAAGTTGCTTTCCACTCAAATCATCTTCTTTCCACCAAATCCAAATCTGTGAGAGAGAGTTGAGTGTTGGGGAGACTATCATTTAAGCACAAGAGCAAGGAGTTCATCATCAACACACCATCTATTACCTTCTTGGAGAGTGGTGTCTCCTAGATTGGTTAGGTGTCACTTGGGAGCCTCCGACAAGATTGTGGAGTTGAACCAAGGAGTTTGTAAGGGCAAGGAGATCGCCTACTTCGTGAAGATCTACCTAGTGAGGCAAGTCCTTCGTGGGCGATGGCCATGGTGGGATAGACAAGGTTGCTTCTTCGTGGACCCTTCATGGGTGGAGCCCTCCGTGGACTCGCGCAACCGTTACCCTTCGTGGGTTGAAGTCTCCATCAACGTGGATGTACGATAGCACCACCTATCGAAACCACGACAAAAACATCCGTGTCTCCAATTGCGTTTGAATTCCCTAAACCCTTCCCTTTACATTCTTGCAAGTTGCATGCTTTACTTTCCGCTGCTCATATACTCTTTTGCATGCTTGCTTGAATTGTGTGAGATTGCTTGACTTGTGCTAAGATAGCTAAAATCTGCCAAGAACTAAAATTGGGAAAAGGAGTTTTATTTGGTCAAGTAGTCTAATCCCCCCTCTAGACATACTTTTGATCCTACAAGTGGTATCAGAGCTTTGGTCTCCATTTGCTTTGATTCCATAGCTTTGGTGGTCATAGCCTTGGTTTCACAACCTAGGAGAGTATGGCGTCTAGAGGGAAATTACCACCATAGAGGTCCTTACTTTGATGGTACTAATTTTGCTAGTTGGAAGCATAAGATGAAAATGCATATTCTTGGACATAACCCCGCCGTTTGGGCTATTGTGTGTATTTGCTTGCAAGGTGAATTCTTTGATGGGAGAGAACCGAAACCGTGAAGCTACCGCGGA
Source organism: Triticum urartu (assembly GCF_003073215.2). Classification (NCBI taxonomy): domain Eukaryota; kingdom Viridiplantae; phylum Streptophyta; class Magnoliopsida; order Poales; family Poaceae; genus Triticum; species Triticum urartu. The sequence continues at coordinate 585,559,733 of NC_053026.1, forward strand.
AGAGTTGAAGATGCTGCAATACAATGCTCAAGCTTGTGATATCCTCTTCAACGGATTGTGCCCCGAAGAATTCAACAAAATCAGCCGTCTTGAGAATGCAAAGGAAATTTGGGATACTTGATTGATATGCACGAAGGTACCGACTCCGTCAAGGAATCCAAGTTGGATGTGCTTCAAAGTCAACTTGACAAGTTCAAAATGAAGGATGGTGAAGGTGTTGCTGAAATGTACTCTAGGCTTGCTCTTATCACAAATGAGATTGCCGGCTTAGGAAGAGATGACCGATAGATTCATCATCAAGAAGATCCTAAGAGCCTTGGATGGAAAATATGATACCGTGTGCACATTGATCCAAATGATGCCCAATTACAAAGATCTCAAGCCAACGGAAGTCATCAGAAGAATTGTTGCTCATGAGATGTCACTCAAGGATAAAGAGGAACTTCACAACAAATCAAGTGGTGCTTACAAAGCCTCATGTGAAGCCCCCACATCATCGAGTGAGAAACAAACCTTCAATGAAGAATTGAGCTTAATGGTGAAGAACTTCAACAAGTTCTACAAGAGTAGAAGCAAAGAGAGAAGCTCCAAGTCAAGGTCCTACAATGACAAAAGATCTTCTAGTCGAGAGCGAAACTGCTACAATTGTGGAAGGCCCGGACACTATTCCAATGAGTGTACGGCCCCCTACAAGAGAAGAGAAGATTCTCCCAAGAGAAGAAGTAGAAGAGAAGAATCACCATCTAGAGAAAGAAGGAGTAGAGATGATCGTTATGAACGAAGACCCTCACGGAGAAGCAAGGATTCGGAAAAGGACAAGTCATCAAGGAGCTACACAAAACGAAGACATCAAGCTCATGTTGGTGAATGGGTATCCGGCTCCGACTCCGACAACCACTCCGAGAGAAGCTATCACTCCGACTCCGAATATACTCAAGATGAAGGTGTTGCCGGTCTAGCACTTGTGACAACCAACTCCTACGACATATTTGACTCACCAAATGAAGGAGTTGGAACATGCTTCATGGCTAAAGGCCCAAAGGTATCACACCCCGAGTATGTTGATTTCAATAGTGATGAAGATGACTTGTTAGGTGAAGATGATTTACTTGTTGACAACTCTAGTGATGAATACTGTGATGAAACATCAATTAATCATGCTAATCAAGATAAAACAAATGACAATGATAAGGACAAGATTGAGTCTCGAACTAAAGAACTAAACACTCTGGTTAGCTTATTACCAAAATCGATCCCACCGATTTTGTGTAATCGGTCACACCGAGATTACGTTATGCCCTAACCCTAACCATATCGGTCCTACCGAGTTGCATCTCAGTCCCACCGAAAATCCTAACGGTCACTAGGTTTGCTGAATCGGTCCGACCGAGTTTAACCATTCGGTCCCACCGAGTTTGGCAAATTGTGTGTAACGGTTAGATTTTGTGTGGAGGCTATATATACCCCTCCACCCACTCTTCATTCGAGAGAGCCATCAGAACATACCTACACTTCCAATACACATTTTCTGAGAGAGAACCACCTACACTTGTGTTGAGGTCAAGATATTCATTCCAACCATATGAATCTTGATCTCTTAGCCTTCCCCAAGTTGCTTTCCACTCAAATCTTCTTTCCACCAAATCCAAATCCTGTGAGAGAGAGTTGAGTGTTGGGGAGACTATCATTTGAAGCACAAGAGCAAGGAGTTCATCATCAACACACCATTTGTTACTTCTTGGAGAGTGGTGTCTCCTAGATTGGCTAGGTGTCACTTGGGAGCCTCCGACAAGATTGTGGAGTTGAACCAAGGAGTTTGTAAGGACAAGGAGATCGCCTACTTCGTGAAGATCTACCGCTAGTGAGGCAAGTCCTTCGTGGGCGACGGTGATGGAATAGACAAGGTTGCTTCTTCGTGGACCCTTCGTGGGTGGAGCCCTCCGTGGACTCGCGCAACCGTTACCCTCCGTGGGTTGAAGTCTCCATCAACGTGGATGTACGATAGCACCACCTATCGGAACCACGACAAAAACATCCGTGTCTCCAATTGCGTTTGAATCCTCCAAACCCTTCCCTTTACATTCTTGCAAGTTGCATGCTTTACTTTCCGCTGCTCATATACTCTTTTGCATGCTTGCTTGAATTGTGTGGAGATTGCTTGACTTGTGCTAAGATAGCTAAAATCTGCCAAGAACTAAAATTGGGAAAGCTAGATTTTTATTTGGTCAAGTAGTCTAATCACCCCCCCTCTAGACATACTTTCGATCATACACTGCCCTCGATGCCCGTTTGAGTTTCGAGATAGCTGCAAGGTCGAAAAGAGCTTGTTGCGAAGCCGTCTCCCACAGAGAATGGGAACAAGAGGAAGAAGAAGAAGAAGAAGAAGAAGAAGAAGAAGAAGAAGAAGAGAAGAAGAAGAAGAAAAAGGCTGCACCGCAGGAGGGCATTATGGATGGATGAACTATTTCCTCTCTTGTAAAAAAATTATTCCCTCTCGGTGTATATTGATATAGATGGACTATTTCGATGGTGTGCATGTCTTTGGAACAGAGTAGTAGCGTGGGTCCGCTTGACTATAAGGAACTATTTATCCGCATATATAGCTTTCTCTGCTACTCCTTCCTAGTGATCGGTATGCAGTGCATGTGTCCGTAGACATGACAGCTTGTCCATGGAAGTTCAACTACGGCACCATCACGTTTCATCTCGCGATTCCCACGATGCCTCTCCAACCCACGGCACCATGCCCCCCGACGTGCGCCTCACCCCTCTCGGCCGCACCGCCCCTCTGCCTTTGTGTGCATGACATGTGGGCCACCTAAAATGCGGCGAGCATCAAGTTTCTACCACAGCCACCCGCGATTCCCACGACGCCGCTCGAACCCATGAAACCACACGTCCCCCGACCTGCGGCTCACCCCTCTTGGCCCCACTGCCCCTCTGCCTACGGGAGCATTACATGTGGACCAGTCACCTATCGGGTCCACATGTTATTGACTCAAAGGTAGGTGTAGTAAGGCGCTGAAGCTCAGTCCCGGCCCTGAGAGGGAAATGTAACTCCTGCGCCAGGGCTTGTGGTGCTCCCGCAGCACGAACTCGTGCCAAACTCGAGATTTGTTTCTTTACTATACATGCACGCAATAATGGACATTGTAATCTCAACATGTGATGGGGAGCTCTAAATTTGAATTTGAAACTTATAAAACGAAAAGATTCAAAACAAATAAACTGGGAGAGAGGGAGTATATCGTAGGATGTGTCCCATACAAAATAAGTCCCCTGGTTTGTCACCGCGAAGATGCGGTTAGAAAGGAGCACACGTCTTCCTACTCGTACGGCAACAAATCGGCCGCAGACAGCATGGTCCGCCTTTGACCGCCATGTGCAAGGTTCGTGCTATCTTATTCAATCTCACCGTGGTTCCATCGTACCAATTCATGCGGTGGCCCGTTGCATGGCTGATCCCAATGTTGGACAAAGGTTCTACGGGAACGGTGTTCACCGTTGTAAATGTTGTGCAAATTGATGTTGGTACCCTCCCGTACATATGCAAGCCAATCTCCACTCGCACCGAGCCTAACCTGTGAAACAGTGGGCAGGGGGAGAATTAGGAAATGGACACGGAAGTAGTCTTTAGAATGCATTTACTACGTGATCAAACTCATCTTACCTGCTCATCGGAGGAAATCCGAGTGCCCCTCAACGTCGGCATCTCAAGGGGCGTCAACTTGCAACTACGGCCACGCCGCGCTGGAGAGACCCCCAAGGAAACATCCTCGTGCGTTCCACGGAACATCAAGATGCATTTGTATGAGTAGTTTATCTTGTGAGAGAAAAGGATGAACGAGGGAAGGCCTCTAGAGATAGAGATGGACACTACTACTACCAATGTGCTGGCCCGTGCGTTGCAATGGATCCAAAGTAGTAGAATAATACTTGTTCACGTGCTTGAAATATAAACACTCTAGTTTTGATATACATGTGTCAGCAGACATGACAGCTTGTCCATGGAAGTTGAACCACGGCGACCATCACGTTTCTTGTTTCTACCACTAAGCCACTGAAGTTCGGTCCCGTGGGCCCCGAGAGGGAAATGTAACTCCTGCGGCAGGCCTTGTGGTGCTCCCGCAGTACGAGCTCGTGCCAAAACTGGAATTTGTTTCTTACTACTACCAACTAGTACTAGTAAGGTACACGTGCATTGCACGCATGAGATTCTGGTGGTTTGTGCATTATGCTTCTACATGTGGAGCTTTCTGGATTCTAACATGTGGCAAAATCTGGTGGAATGTAAGGTTAGGCAAGTTTGATTAACTTAGGCGAGTGTTTGATTCAAGCCACACCTTAGGCAAGCCACACTAAGGCCCCACATGACATACACACAAAAAATGTGGCAAGATTCCCTTAGGCTTGCCAACTTGTTTCTCTCGTTTTGAAGAACTAATAACTTTGCCTAAGCTTAGTTGTGGCAAAGTTAGGGTCTGTTTGATTCAAAGGATTTTCATAGGATCTTTGAAGGATTAGAATCCTTAGGAATTTTTCCTACGTTGGTCGTTTGATTCGTAGGATTGAATCATGTAGAATATTTTCCTAAGGATTCATTTGTACTACGTTTCACAGGAATTCTAACATGCACTCCAACCTCTTGAAAGAAATCCTTTGTTTTTCATGTGACACAATCAAACAAACTCAAATCCTATAGGGATCCAATGAACATGCCATTCCAATCCTACTTTTTTCCTATTCTGTGTTTCTGCAATCCTATGAATCAAAGAGGCCCTTAGTCATGAATTAAGTTCAACCATGGAGTCTTCTAGATTATACATGTGGCAGAATCTGGTGGATGATATCCAACGGCCAGTAGTGCTCGGATTTGCCATCTTTGTACCGTCGGATTGGCTTCATCCAACGACCAACTTTCAAAGTTTTTCACACACTATATAGGGGGTATAGATATAGATGTGCTCGGTCCGTTGCAATGGATCCAAAGTATATCTATTTAGTGGAGTGCACTCTAAACACATTATCTATTTATTTTTCTCTAACCTTCCGTAGCCATGCAACCAAGCCACATAAGCTTCATGGGTGCCCCCCACATCATATTATTCATACTACGTTGATTGAAAAAAAGATAAATCACCCAAAACAAGATCTTCCCGTTTTTTGTTCCTACGATGTTGTGCCGTGCACGTACCTACTAGTTGTATAGTGGTAGTACTAGTAATATAGTATTAGGAGTACAAACTTGGTACTAGTAGGAGTAGTACTAGTACGGAATGCTCCTACTCTATCAACAGCCCCGTCTGACACCAAATTTCTTGGCTTCCGTGCTACAGCTAGATCTTCCCCTCGTTTCTGTTTTCCAACCCGGCGGCGGGCGGGGTGTCGGTTTGCTCAACGGCGGTCCCACATGAAAGTGAAAATGCTAGGCAACACGCCTTCCCTAAGCATGTGTCGTGCGGACGGGCCGTGTTGTACTCCCGATTCCCGGGCGTGTGGGGGTGCGACGCGAACGCGGCAGGCCTTTTCCTTTTACCAGCAATGTGTGCGTTGCGACGTGATCCAAAGTAGTAGAATAGTAGTATTTGTTCACAAACTTGAAAGAAATCACTATTGTTTTGATATACTCCTAATATATTACTCCCTCCGTACCTAAATATTTGTCTTTTTTGAGATTTCAAATGGACTATCACATACGGATTATATAGACATATTCTAGTGTTTCTAGCAAGATGCCCGCGCGTTGCACGAAGTTGATGGAAAAGGTAAGCACAACTTATAAATTGACGGATGGAGTACTAGTTACAGTGATGCATATAATTAAGCAAAGGGATCGCACATGTCGGTATTGACTGGAACGAGAATGCAACAGCACAATAAGAATTAAGGCCACGATGATGCGATCGCAGTGGTGGTTACAGAAGGCAAGAAGAAAGATGGATCCACGAACGTACGACCTCCTCCTCCTCAACTTAGTGCGCCGGCCACCGACCGGCGGCTAAGGAGCGGCGGCTTTTGTGGCGAGGTCGAGGTGCTTCTCAGCAAAGGCATCCAAGGCTTCCAGCCAGTTGAGGAAGGCCAACGTCGTAGCGTCCTCACTGGCCTTGTAGATACCTATGTACACGATTTCCTCGTACATGTGGTGTAGGTCGACGAATTCTTGCAGGGCGAGGCGCCTCGCGCGAGCGCGACCTCCAGGTGGACATTCTTCGTGGCGTCGGCGGGCAGTCGCAGGGCCACCAGTGCTTGAAAGAGGTTCCGGCCATGGAGGCCGATTAGGGTGGCAGGCAATGAGGAGCCCGGGCGGCGGGCTGGAGGAGTACGGCGATGTCGTCCGCGAGCTTCTTGAGGACGGTGAACTTGTTGGTGGCAACGATCATCTGGTCCAACTGAGAGTCGTAGTTGGCGTCGAAGGCGGCCATCCACCATAGCCGGTCTCCAACACCGTCTGGAGACGATCCTCGGCGCCATGCCGCAGGCCGGCATCGTGGACCATCTGGCGCAGCCGCTGGCCGCTCACGAGCATCGCCGCCATGGGTCTGGAGTGAGCTCTTTTGCGCTTAGTGTAGGTGCTTAGGCAAATGCTTAGGTGCGTACGATGTGGTAGATGCATTGGAATGGAGGGGCGCCTTTATATGAGGGCGCAAACTGCGTTGCATTCACATCGTGCAGCCTCTTTTCCCGGACCTCCTCCCATTACTTCCCTCATGCATTAATTGAAGGAGGATGCATTGGCCGTTCAACATATCGGGAACCGCTACTCCCTCCCTCGTCTGCATTAAAGCCGTATCGGGAACTGCGCCGCCCGCTGTCAAATCGAATACTCCCTCCGTCTAGGTGAGTATTAAGTCATCTTACGAAAACCAAATAGTAAACACATAGGCGTGGTGCATTAACTCTCACGTTGTTTCTTATTTTTTGACATAAATAGAGGAATCAACCAAGAAGAGATGTGGGGCTTGTATGCTTTTAATGACTTGAGACTATCAAACATGACATGCAGTGGTCAGTTCGTTGCACAAGAACAAATACAACCCACGTCAGCACACACGCATCTTATATAGCATCACATCCAATGGCTATAAAAGATGAATGAGACCAAATTATATCTCATCTAGATGAGTTCTAGCAAAACTGTATTAATAATACTTAGTACTCCTGCGCCATGTATCATATATTAGTATCATGTAGTACTTTATTTATTTATGAGGTATCCAGATGGCACTGCACCGCCAAGAAAAGAGGGTAACATCAAAATTATGGACTACTTTTTTGAGTATGTTGGTAAGGTCCGGTCATAGTCACTTGTTGAAATCTCTAAAAAGACAAATACTCCCTCCGTCCGGAAATACTTGTCATCAAAATGGATAAAAGGAAATGTATCTAGACGTATTTTAGTTTTAGATACATCTCTTTTTATCCATTTTGATGACAAGTATTTTCGGACGGAGGGAGTAGAAAACAGAGTTGGTGATGATGGTGTGCGTGCCATCCTGCAATATAGGCCGTCGGATTTATATCTAACGGATAGGAAAGAAACTATGGCAATTTTGCAAAAATATACCCACACGTCTCTCCACATTCGCAAATAAGGCCTTCCCTCGTTCAACCTTTTCTCTCACAAGATAAACTACTCATACAAATGCATCTTGATGTTCCGTGCAACGCACGGGCAGCTAGCTATTTCTTTTAAAATAGTTGCTGCGATAATTGGGTTGAAGTGATATATTTTATGTCTGCCCCGAATGATTTCAGATTCACTAGTAGTAACAAAGAAAAGGTTGCCTTGTTAATTAACAGAAAACAGGGTGAAAACTATCACATGAGGCCGGTAAAAACAAGGCACACTGGGTTCAGCGTCATCGTCACTACAGCTGTGCGCGCGCGAGAAGTCTACATATCGAGGGGGCTACCGAGCGAGGCACCGAGACACAATGTTTGAGAGAGAAACCAATTGACAGATTATGATCAGATCGAGTTGTCACCCTTCTGCTGTCATTGTTGGGGGGGAGGAAGACGTATCGAGAGTGTGCGCGGTAGGCACAGAGGCACAACTAGCGAGTGTGTGTGTGTGTGTTTGAAAGAGGAGTAGATAGATTATTATCAAGATCGATGTGCCACCCTACTAGCTCCTTCGGTGCCGGGTAGTGTGTGTGTGTGTATGTTTGAGAGAGAAGCCAGTCGATAGATTAGTATCAAGATCGAGGTGTCACCCTACTCCTTCGGTGTTGGGAAGTGTGGGTGTGTGGGGAGGGGGGCAGTGACACTCACATATCTCTACTCTTATAAAAAACAGAGTTGGTGATGATGGTGTTCCTGCCATCCTGCAATATAGGCCATCCGATTTATATCCGACGGACAGGAAGGAAACTATGGCAATTTTGCAAAAAGATACCCACACCCCTCTCCGCATTTGCAAATAAGGCATTCCCTCGTTCATCCTTTTCTCCCACAAGATAAACTTCTCATACAAATGCATCTTGATGTTCCGTGCAACGCATGGGCATCTTGCTAGTAGGGAGAAGAAGTTTGTGTGACACATATCTAGCTATATTAAGGGATAGGTAGATAGCATATGTGTGAGAGACATTAGTGGCTGTGGGTGGGCGGAATTAAAGGGGTGGGCGTGTTAGACATAGAGAGCGTGTGTGTTTCTGTGTGAGAGACTTGTAGGACGAGGGTAGAAAGACGAATTTAACCCTGACGGAGGGAGAGAAATACACGAAGTGCGCGTGTGTGATTCCGATGCCCACAGGGAAATGAGATATGTATGCGTGTGAGAGAGATTGCACAATTCATTCATATCACTATCTAGCGATCGTGGACGTGCATCGCTTGAACATAAGTCAATATCTACTTCGTATCGTGGCCAAAGGTACAATATCGATTCAACGCTATAAAGATTGGACACTCACATATCACATTTTTTTCTATTTAAATAAGCCTTTTTAGTTGTGCATGCCAAAGTTACAGTGATGTTTCTTCAAACAACCAATGTAGCTATCATGAACATGCACCATTGTTACTCTTGCATTCAAATTCATTAGTCTTGGATGATTTAAGTTTCTATTTTGAAGTAATATATGTAATATTCATATATGAATTCAACGTACGCAATTTATGAAATGGAGGCTATGTAATCATATGAGGTAACACTTTTAAGTAGCTGACTACAATATCCATTTCTTTTTGTCCTCTACACTAACACGTCAATGCATTATGTTTAAAGTAATAACAAAGCTATATATCGCTGAGTGAATAGGCGATTTTTATGAAAGTCTTCAAAACATGGAAGTTTCGAAGACAAACGATAGAAATAAACCTATTACCATGCAGCGGAAGGTAGACTACACTAGCAAGCCATAGTCAAGTATTCAATGAAGTGAAAGCACAACGACTAATAGATAAAGTATAATCAGGTAGGAAGATATGAAGCCAATCAGAACAATCAGTCACTCAGTGAAGACAAAAGATAATGCAATCATACAATGACTTCACAAGGACCAACAGTAAGTAAAGGGAAGGAGAAGGATGAAACCAGTGACTCGTTGAAGACAATGATTTGTTGGACCAGTTCCAGTTGCTGTGACAACTGTATCTGGTTAGGGCGGCTAGGTATTTAAACCTGAGGACACACAGTCCCGGACACCCAGTCCTGAACACGCAGCTCAGGACACCCAGTCCTCACCGTATTCCCCTTGAGCTAAGGTCACACAGACCTCGCCCAATCACTCTGGTAAGTCTTCAAGGTAGACTCCCAAACCTTCACAGACTTCGTTCACCGGCGATCCACAATGACTCTTGGATGCTCAGAACGCGACGCCTAACCGGCTGGAGGATTCACAGTCCTCAAGTGTAATAAGTCTTCAGATCACCCAGACAGAGACTTAAGTGATGCCTAACACTCTTTGGCTCTGGGTGGTTAGGGCTTTATCCTCGCAAGGAATTCTCTCTCAAAGGCTTCGAGGTGGGTTGCTCTCAAACGACAAAAGCCGTACTCTAACTCTGAGCAGCCAACCGTTTATGGTTGTAGGGGGTGGGCTATTTATAGCCACTAGGCAACCCGACCTGATTTGTCCGAAATGACCCTGGTCACTAAGGAACTGACATGTGTTCCAACGGTCAGATTTCAAACACACACGGCAACTTTACTTGGAACAAGCTGACTTATCCAACTCTGGACAAGATTTGCTCTCATAGTCTTCACTCGAAGACATAGGATTTTGGTTAAGCATCACTTCAGTCATTCTGACTAGTTCTCTTGGACCCCACTTAACAGTACGGTGGTTCCTATGACTCAACAAAGAAAACAGAACGACGAAACTGCTAAGTCTTCGCGCTCCATAGTCTTCACGCGATGTCTTCTCTTGTCATAGTCTTCAATGTGAATGTCTTCACATACCACCTTTGACTTCAATGTCTTCATACATTTTTAGGGGTCATCTCTGGTAGGAAAACCGAATCAATGAGGGACTTCTACCTGTGCTATCCTGCAATTCTCACAAACACATTAGTCCCTCAACAGGTTTGTCGTCAATACTCCAAAACCAACTAGGGGTGGCACTAGATGCACTTACAATCTCCCCCTTTTTGGTGATTGATGACAAACTAGTTGAAGTTTTCAACGGGGAATATAATCTGTGAAATTGTAAAGGATAAGGAATTGTCTTCATAAGTTGCAAGGGCTCCCCCTGAAGATGTGCATATAAGTAATTTGCTTTTGGAATGCAAATGCACATGGCAGGTTGTACTTGTGGAGATCCTCTTCAACTTATGATGACAATTCATATGCATGAAAAGTATGTGAAGATAATGACATGCATAATGAAAAATGGACGTCTGCAAAATGATCTAAGTGCGGAATTTATCGTCGCACATGCGAAATTTATCATCGCATCATAGAATAGCAAATAAGTAGCAGACGACCATCGAGTTTAAGTGTTACAACTCAAAGAACCAAATGTATCAAAACGAGAGTTGTAAACACTAGGCAAAACATAAAGCAACTGCCCATATGGACCCGCTTGAAGACTATCAAACTCATATGCTTCTCCCCCTTTTGTCAGTAAGGACCAAAAAGGTTTGAAGACATAGAGCATCTACTCGTTCCCATGAGGAGTAGGTGAAGCAGCAAGGTCGTCGGTGTTGTTGAGCGGTGCAGACGAACTCGGGGCAGTGTCGATGCGTGCAGAAGTAGGGGGCGGTGAAGTGCATCGTCTTCGTCATCGATCACTCTGGCATTCACAGTTGCCGCGGAGGAAGAGAACTCAGAGTCTTCAAGAGACGGAGTTCGTCGCAGCACAGTCCTTCTTGGAGGTGTGGAGTCAAACTTGAAGCGTTCAGAGAAGCCATCCTCTTGAAGATCATCCTCAGAGCACATAAGCGTCAGCCCTTTCCATGTACGCCGACAGGTTTCATGGGCAACAAAGGCATTCTTGGTGGCAAGATTGCGAATCCTGTTTACGTCCACCAAGAGGCTTTGCATTTGGCTTCAGCCAGTCATGATGCCTATCCTGTTTCTGATGAAGGGCAACCAGAAGCTCTCGGTCATTGAGAACACGAGATCGCTTCTTGGCCGTTGGGCAATGGTGCTTTCAGTGGCTTCAGTGAGGGCACGATGAGGTGCACGTGTAGTGCCAGCCAGAGGATAAACACGAGTGACTGCTTCAACTCCTTCAATGTTTTGAGAGAAACTTTGATGCTCAGCATTCTGAAGACTAAGAGGCTCCTTGGCAGGCTCTGGATAGATGGCTTCAACGGACATATCAACGTCAGGCAGAAAGATCCGATGATTGCGAGCAGAGGGCTGATATGAGACTGAGTGTAGTTTGATCAGCCGCATTATCCATGGAGCGTAAAACTTCAAGCCAAAAAGATCAGATCCTGATGCAGCAAGTTGGCGGATGAAGAAGTCTTGTGCATTGAAGCATTTGCCATGAAGAATATAAAACCAAAGTCTTCATTGCACCTTCCAGCTTTGCATGTGGAGAATGTCCTTTGATGGGCCAGAGAGTTCGCCTTATAATGTGATAGATAGTGCGTGGCAGATACTCAAGGTCTTCAACAAAGAACTCCTTAGGATATGCAGCATCTGGAGGCAAAGGCTTCATCATGCTAAGCATCTGACTCATGTTTGGTTCAGGCTTCTGAAAGATGCTCTCCATAGCTGCACTGTGAAGCTGACAACCAGGTTCATAAAGATCTCCAGGAGTGGGCAGACCAGTGAGCTCAATGATATCAAAGGCTTTGGCTTCGTGAACATTGCCGGTCATCCACTCAAGGACCCAAGTCTTCGGATCTCTGTTGTAGCCACGAATGTGAAGAGTGGCATAGAATTGGAGCAGCAATTCTTCGTTCCAGTGCTCTTGGTCGGTGACGACAACAATCCAGACTCTTTGAAGCAATCCAGAGCTTCTTCCAAGCAAGGCAGACCAGTTATGGCTTCAGTGTCAAGACGCATATGAGGGAAAATGCGACCTTGATTGTACAGAATGCATGAGTAATAACTTCGCTGCGGATAGCTCCAGAACCGATCAGAAGATATTCTTTCCCTTGAGTAGGGGTTCTTGGCGCTATTGAAGAAGGTGTTGTCTGCTTTGAAGCCGTTGACATTAAAGGATCCGGGTGCTGATGCAGGACCTGGAAACCTGGGCAACCTTGGCATTGGCTTCTGTACCTGAGGCCTGTGCTCAACGTGATAGTCAAACTGAGGACCAGCAGCAGGCGCAGGAACAGGAGCAGTAGCATCATTGGCTTCACTGACTTCTGGCACATGGTTGGTGCAGGCTCCACATTTGCTTCAGCCATGACAACATTGGCTTCATTTGTGTTGGTGGTGGCAGCCTCAAGATTTCAACCTCCACTTGATGAGCTGGAGGGTCGGGCACAGACACGTTCTCCTCGAGAACAGCTTCTTCAGTAATGGGGGGAGTAGGGACACGTTCTTCTTCTTGTGTGTCGTCGGCTGATGCAGCCGGAATGTCTTCAGCAGCTTTAGCCTCAGACTCGGAGACATTCACAGTAGGAGTGGCATCTGAAACACTTGACATGCAACAGATTGGTGGGCACTTCTCCTTCTGGAACGCGAAGGAGACTTGAGACCTTGGTCCTTTGCGAAGCCTGCGTAACTGCACGCCTTTGGAGATGGAGTTGGCTGGGCCTCAAAGTCATCTTCTCTTCTTGCCGGGGTGGTGTGACTTGTTGTTGTGGGTGATCAGCCCATGATGCATCCTGAGCAATTGGCGTCAGAGGACGACCAATGCTGATGAGTTCGCTGTGCGTAAGCACAGGCGATGATACCTGTTGGTGCTCGATCTGAGGAAGAACTACATCATCTTCAACATGGTCATGGTGACCAATGTCTTCAGCAGCGGTGGGATCAACTGCTGGAATGTCTTCAGCTTCATGAGCCTCTGTGAAGCAGGCTCATGGACAAGTCAGTTGGCGCTCTTGATGTGTCAGATGCAGGGCGAACCATTGAGATAGGTTCAACAACTAAGGGCTCTGTGGGAGCAGCCCGATCCTTCTTGGTCTTGCGCTTCTTCTTGGAGGGAGCAGCATCAGAGGCTTCAGGATGTTTCCTCTTTCTCGCTTCAGCCTCAGCAGTCCTCGTCTTTCAGTTCTGAAGCGGTTGACCTGACCTTTGGCTTCGAGCCAGTCATGCTGGCTGGGAAGACAATGGGATGTGCTTCCTGCCTTGGTGCTTCGGGTTCGGCCACAGCTGGCTTCTTCTTCTTCTTTGCAGCCATCCTGGGATCGATGCCAGGACGACCAAGGGCCTTGCGCTTCTCAGCCTCATTGTAGGCTTGCACACACTTGTCAGCCAGGCTCTTCATGCGCTCACGAGAACCTTGAGCTTCTTCACGCTTCTTGAGAAAGGCTTCTTTGAGCTCGTGCAGCATGATCTTGAAGTTTTTGACACTCTTGCACGCTGAGCTTGCCATGTGCTTCTTGAACTGAGCTTTCTCATAGTCGATCTTTTGCTTCAGTTCAACTATGCACTGAGCTAGAGCTAGCTCAGAAGCAATGGCGCCAGGAAGGCGACACTGAGGCCAATTGGAAGTTGCAGATCTCAAAGCTGAGATTGCGGTTCAAACCACTCATCAATGAAGTTGTGGATTTGCCACGTCAAAGAGAGGCAAATCATTGAAGATTTCTGCTTCTTCTTTGCTCTTGATCAGTTGCTCAAGAGCGTCATCTGCAAGATCTTCATCGCTGGACAGATCAATGGTCGTTGCGCAGAATAGCAGCAGCAGTCAGTTCTTGGCTGTGTTGCAAGGCATCTTTACTCTCGAGGGCTTGGAGATGCGTGACAAATCTTCAGACTGCACACTGTGTTCAGGAGGTGCAGTGGCCAGAGGCTTCGCCTGTAAGACCTTTGGTGCAGGAGCAGGCTTTGAAGCTTTAGGCTTCTTCAGTTTCTTTGGCTTCGGCGGTGCAGGCGCTTCATCAGATTCAGCGTCATCTGCAGGCTCATCCACGGCTGTCCCTTGAACCATGATATGAGTGATGAGACCTTCCAGGTTGTAGAAGGGCCCAACAAGATTGGGTTCAGCTTCGCGGGTGCCATCGGCACGGGGAGCAGAAGGACCAGGGTTGAAGTCTAGTCCCAATGACTTCTTGTTTTGCTTAGCGAATTCTTGGCAAACTGGAAGTTGCGTTGAACAGATTGTCGTCACGACACCATAGCAATGACGATGGGTCATCCGCAGGCTGTGGTCCACGGACCATGCAGATAGAAGCCTTGTTCAATGGCTTCATCTCTGGACCTGGGTTGAAGATTTCTTTAGGATGTCTCCCCATGGTCGCTTGATGGCATTTTTCTCAGCATATTCCTGGGTCACAAACCTGTACTTGAACCATTGTTCTGCCCAATATCTTCGAATCCATTGGATTCGGGTCTTGCGCTGATTGTAATCCTCTTCAGGATCTGTCTTGTAAAGCTCTGAGAGGTCATCAGGCAAATCTCTTGACGTTCCCCCACGACGCTGTCTGCCACCCTTCCTTACTGATTTCTCTGCAGCCATGAACTTCAAACTGAATGGCTTCAACACGTTCAAAGGCTTTCGCTTGCTGGACAAACAGGAACTGGCTTCGGGAGAATTTATATGATGCTGTAAGAATTCTGCAAATGAATGCAGACTATGAGAACCAAGGGATTCTCCCACGGACATGTACCTGTGACAGCATTAAGGTGCGAGGGAAGGGGAAGAGGTCATATGCATTCTCAGAAGATTTTGAAGATAAATCAGTTTAGAAGACATTGACCTCATAGTGCGAAGACATTCACTCATAGATAGAGAGTTGGTTCCAGATTTGTACGAATCCACGAATAAGTACAAGTGAGGAACTACTTTGTGAAGCATAAGTGAACATACTAGGCATATTATGAGATGCAGTATGAAATAGATCCAACTTGTGTGAACAGAAACTGCTTGTGGTAGAAAAGTGATGAATCTATATCAAAGAGACGTAAAAAGGAAGTTTTATTTACCACACAAGAACTGCTAGACGGAGTGGGAGAGGAGGCCGAGCAGTTCGATCGTCCGTGCCCTAACTTGGCGATGGACACCTACGGCGACGGCGGAGAAGACGATGTCCACGGCGTCGGAGGTCGCGGCAGCTAAGCGCTTCGTCGCCGGCGTCGAGGGCTAGCGGTGGCGCTAGGGTTTGTGCGAGAGTGGAAGAAAGGATAATGACTGTGGTGAGGCGTGTATTTATAGGGACAGGGACGGCACAGTGTTATTACACAGGTGCCCCTGGCGATTCACATCTGAAGGACACGTGGCCATCATGCAACATATCGGAGGTTGTTCCACGTGCCCACGCACGCCTGGATTGTCGGGTGGTCGTTCCCACTTCTCCGGGTTTCAGGTGAAGGAATTAGCATTGAAAGCGGACTTAATGTTTGTCTCTGTATCTTCTGCTGACAAGGACGCAGAGAAGACATTCGACAGTTTCAAGAGAATGCATATGATTTGGAGAGATAGAGTTTGAGATAGAAAGCATAGAGAGGTTAGGGTCCGATCACATTCACTTAGTTCAAAAGATTCAACAAGAAGACATAGCTATAAGTGAATGCTGTAGAGGACAGAACACTAGTATATATATATATGTGAGAAACAATCAACCAACATAGTGAAGATAATCATGAAGACAAGTTGAGAATGAAGACAAACAAATGTGAAGACATAGCAAATGTAACGCCATGAGTAAAACACTTCAAACAGAAATTTGGTGGTGGCGTTACCCACCGTATAGGAAGTATTAGACCCAGACACGGCGCACAATTATCGTGGCGCTCCGAAGTCAAATTCCACATTAATATTCACACTTAGAATGTATGTCTTCATTGATTGAAGATATACTTTACTTCGTGTGTTGCACATCTAAGTCATCAATATGCATAAGTGTTAGGATGTGTGCCTGATCACAGGACATTTGAGGATTCCAAGATATTTAGCTCACACCGTAACTTGCAAAATCTCTTCTCATCCAAGGGCTTGGTGAAGATATCTGCCAATTGCTCTTCAGTGTTGACGTGTATGATATCAATATCTTCCTTCACAACATGATCTCTGAGAAAGTGATGACGAATTTCAATGTGCTTTGTCTTCGAGTGCTGAACTGGGTTGTTGGCAATCTTGATGGCGCTTTCGTTGTCGCAGTAGAGTGGCACTTGCTTCAGATGAATGCCATAGTCCTTGAGTGTTTGCTTCATCCACAGAAGCTGAGCGTAGCAAGATCCAGCAGCAATGTATTCAGATTCAGCAGTGGAGAGAGATACACAGTTCTGCTTCTTTGAAGACCAACATACAAGTGATCGTCCCAAAAATGACATGTGCCTGATGTAGACTTGCGATCCACTTGTCACCAGCATAATCAGCATCCGAGAATCCAACCAGATCAAACTCTGAGCCCTTTGGATACCATAATCCTAGAGTTGGGGTGTGAAGCCAAATATCGAAGAATTCGCTTCACAGCTAAGTGATGCGATTCCTTTGGTGCCGCTTGGAATCGAGCACACATGCAAACACTAAGCATAATATCTGGCCTAGATGCACATAGATAAAGTAAAGAACCAATCATGGAGCGGTATACCTTTTGATCGAACTCTTTACCATTGTCGTCGGGACCCAGATGATGTTTGGCTGGCATTGGCGTCTGAAGCCTTTGCAGTCTTGCATACAATTTCTTCAGGCAATCTTTGAGATACTTCTCTTGAGATATAAAGATGTCCGTTGCGTTGCTGACGTATTTGAAGACCAAGGAAGAACTTCAGCTCACCATCATGGACATCTAATATTGCTCTTGCATCATATATCCAAACTCTTCACTGTATTTCTGATTGGTGCAGCCGAAGATAATGTCATCCACATATATTTGGCACACAAACAGTTCACCATCATATGTCTTCGTGAAGAGAGTGGGGTCGAGGGAACCAGGTATTGAAGCCTTTGCTCTTCAGGAAGTCTTTGAGTGTGTCATACCAAGCCCGAGGGGCTTGTTTGAGGCCATACAGTGCCTTGTTGAGCTTGTATACCATGTCAGGATGTTTTGGATCTTCAAAGCCAGGCGGTTGTGCAACATACACTTCTTCTTCAATCTTGCCATTGAGAAAAGCGCTCTTCACATCCATTTGATATAGAAGAATGTTATGATGATTTGCATAGGCCAGCAGTATGCGTATGGCTTCAAGTCTAGCCACAGGAGCAAATGTTTCATCGAAGTCAATCCCTTCAACTTGAGTGTAACCTTGAGCAACGAGACGAGCTTTGTTTCTGACAACTTGACCATGCTCATCTTGCTTGTTGCGATATATCCATTTGGTGCCTATTATATTGTGCTTGCGAGGATCAGGACGCTTAACCAGTTCCCATACATTATTCAGCTCAAACTGTTGAAGCTCTTCTTGCATAGCTTGAATCCATTCAGGTTCCATGAAGGCTTCTTCAACTTTCTTGGGTTCAGATATTGAGACGAATGCGAAGTGCCCACAGAAATTTGCTAGCTGTGTTGCCCTTGAACGAGTGAGTGGACCTGGTGCATTGATGCTATCAATTATTCTCTCAATCTGCACTTCATTTGCAACACAAGGATGTACAGGACGAAGATTTTGCTCTTGCTGATCATTGTCATTGTTAGAGGGATTGTCTTCAGGCTGAGCATTGTCTTCAGGTTGATCAGGTGCGGAGATGATAAGTTCTTCAGGTTGAGCTTCAGAAGGTATGATTTCTCCAGTTCCCATAAGTTTGATTGATTCACTGGATGGAACTTCATCTAGCACATTTGGCAGGTGCTCTCTTTGTGAGCCGTTAGTCTCATCAACCGCACATCCACTGTTTCAACCACTTTATAATGAAAGAGATTGAAGACTCTGTAGGAGTGCGAATCCTTTCCATATCCAAGCATAAAACCCTCATGTGCTTTTGGTGCAAATTTTGAAGTGTGATGTGATCCTTGATCCAGCACTTGGTGCCAAATACTCTGAAGTAACTGACATTTGGCTTCTTGCCAGTAAGGAGTTCATAGGATGTCTTGTTCAGAAGCTTGTGAAGATAAACACGGTTGATGATATGGGATGCAGTGTCAATGGCTTCAGGCCAGAATTTTCTTGGAGTCTTGTATTCATCAAGCATCGTCCGAGCCATCTCAATAAGTGTTCTGTTCTTGCGTTCGACGACGCCATTCTGCTGTGGCGTGTACGGAGCTGAGAATTCATGTGTGATGCCCAAAGGTATCAAGATATGTATCAAGGCCAGTGTTCTTGAATTCAGTGCCATTGTCACTTCTGATGTGCTTTATCTTGGCGCCATAGTTGTTCATTGCTCGATTGGCGAAGCGTCTGAAGACATCCTGCACTTCAGTCTTGTAGAGGATTATATGCACCCAAGTATATCTTGAATAATCATCAACAATGACAAAGCCATAGAGACAAGCAGTAGTAGTAAGAGTTGAGTAATGAGTGGGACCGAAAAAGATCCATGTGGAGCAGTTCGAAGGGTCGAGTAGTTGTCATGATTGTCTTCGAGGGATGTTTGGCCCTCGTCATCTTTCCTGCTTCACAGGCACCGCATAAGTGATCTTTCTTGAACTTGACGCCCTCGATGCCTATGACATGCTTCTTCTTTGCAAGGGTGTGGAGGTTCCTCATGCCAGCATGCCCTAGCCTCCATACAGAGCAGCATTCTGAAGCTTTTGCTAGAAGACATACGGCAAGTGTGGTCCTGCTGAGAAATCTACCACGTACAAATCATCTTTCCGATACCCTTCAAACACTAGAGACTTGTCAGATTCCATTAGAACAAGGCAACGATATTTTCCAAACACATCATGTAAATCGCAAAGCATTGAGACAGACATTAAGTTGAAACCAAGGGATTCAACAAGCATGACTTTATCCATGTGTTGATCCTTTGAGATTGCAACTCTACCTAGACCCAATACCTTACTTTTACCAGTGTCAGCAAATGTGATGTGACTTTTGTCAGATGGACGTAAGGTTGAGTCCATAAGAAGGCTTCGCTTGCCAGTCATGTGATTGTACACCCACTATCAATAATCCATTCTGAAGCAGCTGGTGTCGTACCCTACAGTGCAGTTAGGGGGATAGCTTCACGAAGAGAATTGTGAAGCAAAAACATTTGACGAACCAGTGGGATTATGAAAGCTTAGATCAGATTAGGACTGATAGGGCAAGTAGCAACGATTCAGGAACAAAGTACATAAAGACCATTTGGGCATTTGATCTTGCGCCCTACAAGATGTTTAAGGTCCCCAGCAATAGCGTCAGACGATTTTGGTTTTCTGGCTGGAGACCTTTCCCTGCAAAAGAGAGTTAAGCTTTCTTAGCCACCCACATCTTCAAGGGTGGCTTCAGAAGCAATGAGTCTAAGTGCAGCATCTGAGAACTTTGGCTTTGGAGCCCTAGCAAAAAGTCTTGCAGGTGGACAATAGTACTCATAAGAATAAGCAGAATAGTTCTTGGTCTTATGAACATGGCGGTTTGATGAACCGCTCATATTCATAGGCCTGAGTATGGCTTCCTGCAAAACATTTGCGTTAGTGCGACTCAGGTGAGTCCTCTGTCTGTATGAAGCCTTTGCGTCATGAAAGCCTGTGGTCTGGGGTTTGTCTTCTTCACTTGTGGTGTCATGACGACATTCACAGGAAGATTCTCC
Source organism: Triticum urartu (assembly GCF_003073215.2). Lineage (NCBI taxonomy): Eukaryota > Viridiplantae > Streptophyta > Magnoliopsida > Poales > Poaceae > Triticum > Triticum urartu. The sequence goes on from NC_053026.1 coordinate 585,579,913, forward strand.
AAACACCTTTTCGGCACCCAGACTTCTTCATAGGCCCATTCCTGCAGTTAGTACCAATATACCTGGCAAACACTTCACCATTCTGATTCTTAAACAGTTTATAGTTTGCATCAAAGGATTCATCAATGAACAATGGTTAGCACAAGTGAAGCCAGATAGGGTATGGATCCTGAAGGTTCCTTTGCAGCAACCCATGTGGTTTTGGGGTACTGCTCAGGTTTCCAGTAAGAGCCATCAGCATTCATTTTCCTTCGAACCCAACACCCTCTTTCCTAGGGTTTCGGTTCAGATCTGCTTTGAGGACATCACATAGTGTCTGATGCCCTTTAGACTTTTGTACATCCCTGTTTCAAGCAATGTCTTCAACCTAGCATTCTCATCAGCAATAGCAGTGGTATCCTCAGCAGAGGGGTTAGTTACCACATCAACAGTTGAAGATATTGCAAGTAGCAGTAGAACATTCAGCAACAGAAGTGTTATCACGCTCAATGCATTTAAGACATGGTGGTTCAAATCCTTCCTGAGCTGAACTGATCTGTTCGGCGAAGTGACTCGTTTTCCTTTTGAAGATCTTCATGAGCCGCTCTCAATTTCTCAAGATCTTGCTTCCTTTGAAGATAATCATAGGAAAGCCTTTCATGAGTTGTTGAGAGCGTTTCATGACGACTTTCAAGTTCCTCATACTTAACGTGAAGATTTTTTATGTCTTCAATTAAGGACTGAGATCGAGTCATTTCAGCGTCTAACAGATCATCGCTTTTGTCTAACAGTTTTTGAATGTGTTCCAGCTTTCTGTTGTTCAGTTGCAATTTTAGCAAGTGTTTTGTAGCTGGTTTGGAACCACAATCAGAGTCATCGTCACTAGATGTTTGATAGTGAGTAGTGCGTGTGTTTACCTTGGCACCGCGTGCCATGAAGCAGTAGGTAGGAGCGGAGTAGTCCTTGTCATTTGCATCGGTGTCGGTGATGAAGTCATTGTCTTCAGTGTTGAAGATGGACTTGGCAACGTATGCTGTAGCCAGACTCGCAACGCCAGAATCGGACTCCTCCTCAGACTCCACCTCCGCCTCCTCAGAAGCGGACTCCTCCTCAGAATCCATTTCCTTGCCAACAAACGCACGTGCCTTGCCAGATGAGCTCTTCTTGTGTGATGAAGACTTTGAGGAAGACTTGGAAGAAGACTTTGAGTATTTCTTCTTCTTCTTGTCGTCAGAGTCATACTCCTTGCTCTTCTTCTTTCTTCTTTCTTTGTTCTCATTGTCCCACTATGGACACTCAGAGATGTAGTGGCCAGGTTTCTTGCACTTGTGCATGTTCTCTTCTTGTAGTCATGAGCAGAAGCTTCATCATTCCTTGAGCTTGATCGTGAAGACTTTCTGAAGCCTTTCTTCTTGGTGAATTTTTGGAACTTCTTCACAAGCATAGCAAGCTCCTTTCCAATGTCTTCAGGATCATCAGAACTGCTGTCAGATTCTTCTTCAGATGAGGAGACAACTTTTGCCTTCAAGGCACGAGTTCGCCCATAGTTGGGACCGTAGATGTCTCTTTTCTCAGAAAGCTGAAACTCATGTGTGTTGAGCCTCTCAAGTATGTCAGACGGATCGAGTGTCTTGAAATCAGGACGTTCTTGAATCATCAGGCTAGGGTGTCAAACGAACTGTCAAGTGATCTCAGGAGTGTCTTGACGACTTCATGCTTGGTGATCTCAGTAGCGCCGAGGGCTTGAAGCTCATTTGTGATGTCAGTGAGTCGATCAAACGTGAGCTGGACATTCTCATTGTCATTTCTCTTGAAGCGGTTGAAGAGGTTGCGAAGGACACTGATTCTTTGATCTCTCTGGGTTGAGACGCCTTCGTTGACCTTGGAGAGCCAGTCCCAGAACCTAGCTTAGATGTTTCCAAAGCACTCACACGGCCATACTGTCCTTTGGTCAGATGACCACATATGATATTCTTGGCAGTAGAGTCCAGTTGAACGAACTTCTTGACATCAGCAGCAGTGACACCTTCTCCAGCCTTGGACGCCGTTCTTGACGACATACCATAGGTCGACATCAATGGCTTCAAGATGCATGCGCATCTTATTCTTCCAGTAGGGATATTCAGTTCCATCGAAGACGGGGCACGCAGCGAGACTTTAATTATCCCTGCAGTCGACATAGCTAAAACTCCAGGTGGTTAAACCGAATCACACAGAACAAGGGAGTACCTTGCTCTGATACCAATTGAAAGTGCGTTATATCGACTAGAGGGGGGGTGAATAGGCGATTTTTATGAAGTCTTCAAAACATGGAAGTTTCGAAGACAAACGATAGAAATAAACCTATTACCATGCAGCGGAAGGTAGACTACACTAGGCAAACCATAGTCAAGTATTCAATGAAGTGAAAGCACAATGACTAATAGCAGCTAGGCAGTAAGATCAGGTAGGAAGATATTGTGAAGCCAATCAGAACAAGCAGTCACTCAGTGAAGACAAAAGATAATGCAATCATACAATGACTTCACAAGGACCAACAGTAAGTAAAGGGAAGGGAAGGATGAAACCAGTGACTCGTTGAAGACAATGATTTGTTGGACCAGTTCCAGTTGCTGTGACAACTGTACGTCTGGTTAGGGCGGCTAGGTATTTAAACCTGAGGACACACAGTCGGACACCCAGTCCTGAACACGCAGCTCAGGACACCCAGTCCTCACCGTATTCCCCTTGAGCTAAGGTCACACAGACCTCGCCCAATCACTCTGGTAAGTCTTCAAGGTAGACTCCAAACCTTCACAGACTTCGTTCACCGGCGATCCACAATGACTCTTGGATGCTCAGAACGCGACGCCTAACCGGCTGGAGGATTCACAGTCCTCAAGTGTAATAAGTCTTCAGATCACACAACAGGAAGACTTAAGTGATGCCTAACACTCTTTGGCTCTGGGTGTTTAGGGCTTTATCCTCGCAAGGAATTCTCTCTCAAAGGCTTCGAGGTGGGTTGCTCTCAAACGACAAAAGCCATACTCTAACTCTGAGCAGCCAACCGTTTATGGTTGTAGGGGGTGGGCTATTTATAGCCACTAGGCAACCCGACCTGATTTGTCCAAAATGACCCTGGGTCACTAAGGAACTGACACGTGTTCCAACGGTCAGATTTCAAACACACACGACAACTTTACTTGGGCTACAAGCAAAGCTGACTTATCCAACTCTGGACAAGATTTGCTCTCATAGTCTTCACTCGAAGACATAGGATTTTGGTTAAGCATCACTTCAGTCATTCTGACTGGTTCTCTTGGACCCCACTTAACAGTACGTATGACTCAACAAAGAAAAACACAGAACGACGAAACTGCTAAGTCTTCGCGCTCCATAGTCTTCACGCGATGTCTTCTCTTGTCATAGTCTTCAATGTGAATGTCTTCACATACCACCTTTGACTTCAATGTCTTCATACATTTTTAGGGGTCATCTCTGGTAGGAAAACCGAATCAATGAGGGACTTCTACCTGTGTTATCCTGCAATTCTCACAAACACATTAGTCCCTCAACTAGGTTTGTCGTCAATACTCCAAAACCAACTAGGGGTGGCACTAGATGCACTTACAAT
>NC_053026.1:585584504-585606152 GCF_003073215.2 Triticum urartu
CTAGTCACCATCACCAAGTTAGTAGAACTTCGTGATGAACTATAATATGCAAGGGATAACGGAAAACAACTCCCAAGCTCTTCGTGATGCTGAAATCAACGAAGGTAGAAATCAAGAAAAACATCAAGTGTTGATGGTTGACAAGATCACTAGTTTCAAGAAAAGGGCAGGGAAGAACGGGAACTTCAAGAAGACAGCAAGCAAGTTGCTGCTCAAGTGAAGAAGCCCAAGTCTGGTCCTAAGCCTGAGACTGAGTGCTTCTACTGCAAAGGGACTGGTCACTGGAAGCGGAACTACCCCAAGTGATTGGCGGATAAGAAGGATGGCAAAGTGAACATAAGTATATTTGATATACATGTTATTGATGTTACTTTACTAGTGTTTATAGCAACCCCTCAGTATTTGATACTAGTTCAGTTGCTAAGTTAGTAACTCGAAACGGGAGTTGCAGAATGAAAGACTAGTTAAGGGTGAAGTGATCGATGGTTGTTGGAAGTGGTTCCAAGATTGATATGATCATCATCGCACACTCCCTATACTTTCGGATGAGTGTTGAACCTGAATAAGTGTTATTTGGTGTTTGCGTTGAAGCATGAATATGATTTGATCATGTTTATTGTAATACGGTTATTCATTAAGTAAGAGAATAAATTGTTGTTCTGTTTACATGAATAAAACCTTATATGGTTACACACCCAATGAAAATAGTTCATTGGATCTCGATCGTAGTGAATACACATATATAATATTGAAACCAAAAGATGCAAAGTTAATAATGATAGTGCAACTTATTTGTGGCACTGCTTTTAGGTCATATTGGTGTAAAGCGCATGAAGAAACTCCATGCTGATGGGCTTTTGGAATCACTTGATTATGAATCAGTTGATGCTTGCGAACCATGCCTCATGGGCAAGATGACTAAGACTCTGTTCTTCGGAACAATGGAGCGAGCAACAGATTTGTTGGAAATCATACATACTGATGTATGTGGTCCGATGAATATTGAGGCTCGCGACAAGGTCATTATTTTCTGATCTTCACAGATGATTTGAGCAGATATGAGTATATCTACTTGATGAAACATAAGTCTGAAACATTTGAAAAGTTCAAAGAATTTCAGAGTGAAGTGAAAATCATCGTAACAAGAAAATAAAGTTTCTACGATCTGATCGTAGAGAAGAGTATTTGAGTTACGAGTTTGGCCTTCAGTTAAAAACAATGTGAAATAGTTTCACTACTCATGCCACCTGGAACACCACAATGTAATGGTGTGTCCGAACGTCATAACCGTACTTTATTGGATATAGTGCAATCTATGATGTATCTTACCGATCTACCACTATCGTTTTGGGGTTATGCATTAGAGACAGCTGCATTCACGTTAAATAGGGCACCATCTAAATCTGTTGAGACGACACCGTATGAACTATGGTTTGGCAAGAAACCTAAGCTGTCGTTTCTTAAAGTTTGAGGTTGCAATGCTTATGTGAAAAAGTTTCAACCTGATAAGCTCAAAACCCAAATCGGAGAAATATGTCTTCATAGGATACCCAAAAGTTACTGTTGGGTACACCTTCTATCACAGATCCGAACTTGGAAACTTTCTGGAGAAGGAGTTTCTCTTCAAAGAAGTGAGTGGGAGGAAAGTAGAAACTTGATGAAGGTAATTGTACCTTCTCCTTATTGGAAAGTAGTCATCACAGAAATTTGTTCTGTGACACCTACACCAATTAGTGAGGAAGCTAATGATGATGATCATGAAACTTCAGATCAAGTTACTACCGAATCTCGTAGGTAAACCAGAGTGAGATCCGCACCAGAGTGGTATGGTAATCCTGTTCTGGAAGTCATGTTACTAGACCATGACGAACTTGCGAACTATGAGGAAGCGATGATGAGCCCAGATTCCGCAAAATGGTTTGAGGCCATGAAATCTGAGATATGATCCATGTATGAAAACAAAGTATGGACTTTGATGGACTTTGCCGAATGATCGGCAAGCCATAGAAAATAAAATGGATCTTCAAGAGGAAGACGGACGCTGATAATAGTGTTACTATCTACAAAGCTAGAATTGTCGCAAAAGGTTTTCGACAGTTCAAGTGTTGACTACGATGAGAAGTTTTCTCCCTCGATATCTATGCTTAAGTCTGTTCGAATCAATGTTAGCAATTGCCACATTTTATGAATCTGGCAAATGGATAAACAAAACTGCATTCCTTAATGGATTTATTAAGAAGAGTTGTATATGATGCAACCAGAAGGGTTTGTTGCCTAAAGGTGTAACAAAATATGCAAGCTCCAGCAATCCAATCTATGGACTGGTGCAAGCATCTCGGAGTTGGAATATACGCTTTGATGAGTTGATCAACAATAAGTTTTATACAGACTTGCGTGAAGCCTGTATTTACAGAAAGTGAGTGGGAGCACTACAGCATCTGATAGTATATGTGAATGAACATATGTTGATCGGAAAATAATGTAGAATTATTCTGTAAAGCATAAAGGATTTGAAAGGAGTTTTTCAAAGAAAGACTTCGGTAGCTGCTTACATATTGAGCTTCAAGATCTATAAGATAGATCAAGACGCTTGATAAGTTTTTTCAATGAGTACATACCTTGACAAGATTTTGAAGTAGTTCAAAATGAGCAGTCAAAGAAAGAGTTCTTGCCTGTATTACAAGGTGTGAAGTTGAGTAAGACTCAAAAGCCCGACCACGGCAGAAGATAGAAAGAGAATGAAAGTCATTCCCTATGCCTTGGCCATAGGTTCTATAAAGTATGTCATGCTGTATACCAGATCTATTGTATACCCTGCACTTATTTCAGCAAGGGAGTACGAATAGTGATCTAGGAGTAGATCACTGGACAGCGGTCAGAATTATCCTTAGTAAATAAGGATATGTTTCTCGATTATGGACGTGACAAAAAGGTTCGTCGTAAAAAGGTTACGTCGATGCAAGTTTTGACACTGATCTGGATGACTCTAAGTCTCGATCTAGATACATATTGAAAGTGGGAGCAATTAGCTAGAGTAGCTCCGTGCAGAGCATTGTAGACATAGAATTCGCAAAATACTTACGGATCTGTATGTGACAGACCCGTTGACTAAAATTATCTCACAAGCAAAACATGATCACACCTTAGTACTCTTTGGGTGTTAATCACATAAATGTGAACTAGATTATTGACTCTAGTAAACCCTTTGGGTGTTGGTCACATATCGATGTGAACTATGGGTGTTAATCACATGGTGATGTGAACTATTGCTGTTAAATCACATGGCGATGTGAACTAGATTATTGACTCTAGTGCAAGTGGGAGACTGAAGGAAATATGCCCTAGAGGCAATAATAAAGTTATTATTTATTTCCTTATATCATGATAAATGTTTATTATTCATGCTAGAATTGTATTAACCAGGAAACATAATACATGTGTGAATACATAGACAAACAGAGTGTCACTAGTATGCCTCTACTTGACTAGCTCGTTAATCAAAGATGGTTATGTTTCCTAACCATGGACAAAGAGTTGTTATTTGATTAACGGATCACATCATTAGGTGAATGATCTGATTGACATGACCCATTCCATTAGCTTAGCACCCGATCGTTTAGTATGTTGCTATTGCTTTCTTCATGACTTATACATGTTCCTATGACTATGAGATTATGCAACTCCCGTTTGCCAGAGGAACACTTTGGGTGCTACCAAACGTCACAACGTAACTGGGTGATTATAAAGGAGCATTACAGGTGTCTCCAAAGGTAGATGTTGGGTTGGCGTATTTCGAGATTAGGATTTGTCACTCCGATTGTCGGAGAGGTATCTCTGGGCCCTCTCGGTAATGCACATCACATAAAGCCTTGCAAGCATTACAACTAATGAGTTAGTTGCAAGATGATGTATTACGGAACGAGTAAAGAGACTTGCCGGTAACGAGATTGAACTAGGTATTGGATACCGACGATCAAATCTCGGGCAAGTAACATACCGATGACAAAGGGAACAACGTATGTTGTTATGCGGTCTGACCGATAAAGATCTTCGTAGAATATGTAGGAGCCAATATGGGCAACCAGGTCCCGCTATTGGTTATTGACCGGAGACGTGTCTCGGTCATGTACATTGTTCTCGAACCGTAGGGTCCGCACGCTTAAGGTTTCGATGACAGTTATATTATGAGTTTATGAGTTTTGATGTACCGAAGGATTTCTGTGTCCCGGATGAGATCGGGGACATGACGAGGAGTCTCGAAATGGTCGAGACGTAAAGATCGATATATTGGACGACTATATTCGGACATTCGGAAAGGTTCCGAGTGATTCGAGTATTTTTCGGAGTACCGGAGAGTTACGGGAATTCGCCGGGGAGTATATGGGCCTTATTGGGCTTTAGGGGAAAGAGATAGGAGAGGTTGGGCGCCCCCCCAAGGCCTAGTCCGAATTGGCTAGGGGGAAGGGCTGCGCCCCCTCCTTCCTTCTCTCCTCTTTTCCCTTGCCTTGACTCCTACTCCTAATACATGGAAGGACTCCTAGTTGGACTAGGAAAAGGGGAATCCTACTCCCGGTGGGAGTAGGACTCCCCTAGGGCGCGCCATAGAGAGGGCCGGCCCTCCCCTCCTCCACTTCTTTATATACGAGGGCAGGGGGCACCCCATAGACACACAAGTTGGTCCTTGAGATCGTTCCTTAGCCGTGTGCGGTGCCCCCTGCCACCATATTCCACCTCGATCATATTGTAGCGGTGCTTAGGCGAAGCCCTGCGACGGTAGAATATCAAGATCGTCACCACGCCGTCGTGCTGACGGAACTCCTTCCCCGACGCTTTGCTGGATCAGAGCCCGGGGATCGTCATCGAGCTGTACGTGTGCTAAGAACTCGGAGGTGCCGGAGTAACGGTGCTTGGATCGGTCGGATCGGGAAAGACGTACGACTACTTCCTCTACGTTGTGTCAACGCTTCCGCAGTTGGTCTGCGTGGGTACGTAGACAACACTCTCCCCTCTCGTTGCTGCATCACCATGATCTTGCGTGTGCGTAGGAAATTTTTTGAAATTACTACGTTCCCCAACAGCTAAGGCCTCGGCATCCGAACAATCGACAATTTGGTTCTTTTTAGTTAGGAACCGAGTCCAGAATTTCCTGGTTGACTCCCCGGGCTAGGGGCTTATGTGACTCAAGTTCATCAGCATCCGGTGGTCGCACATAAGTGCCCTGGAAGTTGTCAAGGAATGCGTCTTCCAAGTTCTCCCAACTTCCAATGGAGTTTGCCGGCAGGCTATTCAGCCAATGCCGAGCCGGTCCTTTGAGTTTTAGTGGGAGTACTTGATGGCATGTAGATAGTCACCGCGGGCCATGTGGATGTGGAGGAGGAAATCCTCAATCCATATCGCGGGGTCTGTTGTACCATCATATGATTCAATGTTTACGGGTTTAAACCCTTCTGGGAATTCGTGATCCACTACTTTGTCGGTGAAGCATAGGGGGTGTGCGGCGCCTCTGTGCCGGGCTATATCATGGCGCAGTTCGTACGAGCCTTGTCTGCTTGTATTTGGCCCAGCCGGATTTGCTTTTAGTATATCCGACGTGACGGTCGCCGTCACGCGTTCGGGCGCGCCCCCGTGATCTATAGATCGATCTTGTATGTCCTGCTTTGTTTTCCAGTACGTCTCGCAGGTCCTGCGTGTAGCCCTGGGCCTTGGTGTTTTTGTTTAACTAGCGATGGGGTCTGGGCTGGACTTCGGGCTGATATGCCGCTTTGTCTCGGCCACGAGGTGGCCGGTCAGCCGCATCATACGCTGGTAGTGTAGGATTTAATGCTTCCTCCTCGAGTTGGGGTAAGAACCTACGCTTTGGGTAACTTTTGGTTGGGCGCTCGGGTTCATATTCCTCGGCTGCCAGGACCTCGGTCCATCTATCCACTAGCAGATTTGGTGCTGCTACTGCTTTTTCTTCGGGCTTTTTGCTGTGGCTATAAGCCGGTGCTTGAAGTGCTCCTGCTCGACGGGATCCTCGGGCACGATGAATTCTTCATCCCCGAGGCTCACCTCATCTTCGGAGAGGGGCATATAATTGTCATCCCCTGATTCTCCGTCTGTCGCCTGTTCCTTAGGGCTCGCTTGCCCATCCTCCTGCTCGAAGCCTAGCTGGAGGGGATTGTCTTCGTCTTCGGCACTATTCGCAGCATTATTGTCTCTTGTGCGGGTATCACTGCTTTTACTATGGCGGGGCTTAGAGCGGTGTCGATGACTCCGGTGCTTAGATTGCTTCTCGAGAGGGTTATCCTCCGTTGCCTTATTGCCATTGCTTTCTTTGGGGGTGTCCACCATGTATATATCATATGATGAGGTGGCTGTCCAATGCCCTGTGGGCGGTGGTTCCTGTTCTTCTCCTGCATCATCGTCCATACCGTCGATGTCTTCGGAGCCAAAATCAAGCATATCGGTTAAGTCGTCGATAGTGGCTATTAAGTGGGTGGTGGGTGGGGAATGAATTTCGTCTTCCACTTCCCAGTCAAGTCGGACATAGTTCGGCCAAGGGTCTCTTGACAAGGAGGGAGACCTCAATGAATTTAGCACATCGCCCAAGGGTGAGTGAGGAAGTCCTGGATTAGGGGGGTATCCGGACGGTCGGACTATATCCTTTGGCCGGACTGTCGGACTATGAAAATACAAGATTGAAGACTTCGTCCCGTGTCTGGATGGGACTCTCCTTGGCGTGGAAGGCAAGCTTGGCAATACGGATATGTAGATCTCCTTCCTTGTAACCGACTCTGTGTAACCCTAGCCCCCTCCGGTGTCTATATAAACCGGAGGGTTTAGTCCGTACAACAACAACAATCATACCATAGGCTAGCTTCTAGGGTTTAGCCTCTTCGATCTCGTGGTAGATCAACTCTTGTACTACTCATATTATCAAGAACAATCAAGCAGGACGTAGGGTATTACCTCCATCAAGAGGGCCCGAACCTGGGTAAACATCGTGTCCCCTGCCTCCTGTTACCATCCGCCTTAGACGCACAGTTCGGGACCCCCTACCCGAGATCCGCCGGTTTTGACACCGACATTGGTGCTTTCATTGAGAGTTCCACTGTGCCATCACCATAAGGAAGGATGCCTCGTCTCATTGTTAAAAACAACATTACCGCCGGGGGAGCCCTGGCTATCGTCCAAACTCTCTGGCTAGGCAGTTTCATCATGACCGCCCGTTCGGCTGCTGCACCGACGATGACTTCTCGGGTCATCGATAACAGCCTCCACGTCGGCTCAGAATTTGCCGAGCAGATGGATCCAATGGAGCTCTCATCCCTTAACGAGCTCGTGGATCGCATCGCCGCCTTGGGAGTCGCTACGGACTATGATCGGATTGGACTTAAACCCGATCAAAGGGAGATTAACTCTCCACCGGTCACCCATCATATTGCGGTGGTGGAGGAACAATGTACGGATTCCTGAGCTCTCCGAGCCGGATACCCATTTACGGGAGGACATCACCCAAGCCCTGAACCTAGAGTCAGGCGGCAGGCCAGACTTATCGGGCAACATCCCGGAACCCGAACTTCCAAGATTGGAAACTCCTCGCCCCCTGGGTCTCAGATCGGGTAAGGGTTCGGACTCAAATCCACCCACCCACCCAAACATAAACGATCTTTCCCACATCAAGCAAGCGCCCCAGGAAACAGTACATCATTATTGGGCCAGATTCCTCCTTGTGATGAACAAGGTTAAGGAGTGTCGCGAGGAAGACGCAGTCTCATTTTTCCGCAGTAATTGCATGGACAAGGGAATCCTGAACGCCATAAGTCGTCGTGACATATCATGCTTCGCTGACTTGGCATCCATAGTACGAAAGTACTGTGCGATGGAAGGCGCCTAGAAAACCAAAACGAAATTTTGGGATAATCCGGCTCCAAATATACACCCAGTCCGAAGTAAAAGGGTGCACTATCATAAGACACCCGAGTTAATTACAAAGAAGCAAAAACCCTCTACAAGGCGTGGAACCATATTGGAGGGATGGCTCAACGGACCCTGCAAAATTTATAGTACAGTGGATACCATACCAACACATAGCCTTAAAGCATGTTGGGTACTCCGGAAGGTGGCCAAAAGTGGTGAGGATCTTCTCATCCCAGATGCCACAAAGCACCATCCCGGGGATAACAATACGGTATTAACAGTCTTTGAAACCTTCGCATCAAATAATAGGCGCAAGCGAACACTCTGCAGCCTTGCCGAAATCTGCCACGTGGCAGCAATAAATCCGTGGAGTGACACGGCTATTACCTTCAATGCTAGTGACGAACCTAAATTACGAACAGCCCGAGCACTAGCTGCACTGTTCCTCAGCCCAATTGTGGACGGCGTTCAACTCACCAAAGTACTCATGGACGACGGCAGTGGATTAAACCTCATCTATGAGGAAACTCTTCAAAAAACGGAAATAGACTGGAACCGCATTGAGCAAAGCAACACAACCTTCAGAGGAATCATCTCCAGTCAGGAAGCAAGCTGTGCTGGGGAAATCACACTAGATGTGGTATTCGGCACGCCGGAGAACTATAGGTCCAAAGAAATTACATTCCAAGTGGCCCCGTTCAGTAGCGGATACCACGCCCTTTTAGGGCGGGAGGCATTCACGATCTTCCAAGCCATACCCCATTACGGGTACATGAAGCTCAAAATGCCCGGGCCCAACGGAATCATCACTCTTGCTAGTGATCCGGACATAACACTCCGCGCCGAAAACAAAACAACCGCATTGGCCCTCGAGGCATTATCTGAAGCCCTTGCGGCCGAGGAATTAACTGCGCTACGCTCCAAAGTGGACAGGGACAACATGATACTTGACAAGAGATCCAAGTCCACCTCTTTTAATCTAGCGGATGAAATAGTCAAATTCCAAGTCCACCCAACGGACCCTACAAAAACAGCCTCCATCGGGGCACAGTTAAACCCCGTCGTGGAGGCCGCACTACGAGAGTTCCTGCGTGAGAATTGGGACATATTCGCCTGGCACCCCTCAGACAAGCCAGGAATCCCACGCAGGCTGGCCGAGCACAGCCTTAATATTCTAAAGGGATTCAAGCCGGTCAAGCAGACTCTTCGGTGTTTCTCTGAACCTAAGAGACAAGGTATGAGAGAGGAACTAGCCAAGTTATTGGAGGCCGGAATCATTAGAGAAATAAAACACCCGGACTGGCTAGCAAACCTGGTGATGGTACCAAAGAAGGACAAATCCTGGCGCCTATGTGTCGATTTCAAGGACCTCAACAAGGCTTTCCCAAAGGATCCCTTCCCCCTCCCCTGCATCGATCAAATTATCGATGCTACCACAGGACATGATTCATTGTGTTTCCTCGACGCATACTTCGGCTACCACCAAATCAAGATGCAGAGTCGACCAAGCCGCAACGGCATTACACACCATGGGCCCTTCTGTTTCAACACAATGCCTTTTGGGCTCAAAAACTGCCGGCGCAACATATCAGCGCAATGATTCAGACATGTCTGGAGAAACAGATCAGCAAACAGTAGAGCATACGTAGATGATGTGGTCGGCAAACCAAACACGCCGACTCTCTAATAGACGACTTGAGGCTCGCATCGACAACTCCGAACATACGAACATCAAGCGCAATCCAGAAAATTGTCGTTTCGGTGTACCGGGAAAGCTCCTGGGTTTCATTGTCTCAGTAGAGGAATTGAAGCAAATCGGCAAAATCTGAGCTCCGTCAGTAGCTATCCCCAACGGACCTCAAACAAATCCAGAATTAACGGATGTGTGGCGGCTCTAAGCCGCTTTATCTCCCGCTTATGAGAAAAGGCATACCCCTTTATCGCTCCTTTGGCACACGAACACTTCAAGTGGACGGACACTGCCACAGCCAGGATTGGAAGAAATAAAGCCATACTGGCGACCAAACCCAATCCTGGCCGCGCCAAACATCGGTGAACCAATGCTGTTGTACCATTGCGGCAACTCATCAGGTTGTAAGCGCAGTGCTCGATCGAACGAGAAACGGACGGACATAAATTCCCCCTTCAAAGCCGTATATTATGTATCCACTGTCCTCACTCCATGCACATCACGGGTACCCACATTTTATTCAAAGATAGCTTATGCGGTATCATGGCATCTCGGAAGCTGCCACACTACTTTCAAGAGTGTTGAATTACAGTAGCCTCGAAAGTGCCACTTAATGATATTATACACCACGATCGCCACGGGCCGGAATTGGCAAATGGGCATGAGCCTCCTCCGTTCGACATAACATACAAACCCCGACGAGCCATTAATCGCAGTAGTTGGCCGACTTTGTCACGAATGGACGGAAGCGAACCCCTAAGAGTACGGTGTACTCCATTGGATCATGCACTTCGACGGCTCCAAAATGCTCGGCTGGTCTGGGGGCTGGCGTCGTCCTGACGTCCCAACCGGAGATACAGTCAATAATACTACAGATACTGTATACAGACTCCAACAACGCAGCCGAATACGAAGCCCTGTTACATGGTCTTCGGATGGCAGTTTCCATGGGCATTCAACGCCTGGAGGTGCATGGGGATTCGAACCTCGCAATATCCCAAATAAATGGAGACTGGATGCCAAGGATCCGAAGATGGCGGCCTATCGAAACAGCCGTCCTAAAGATGTCAGCTCGGTTCGAGGGGCTAGAATTTCACCATGTGGCTCGGGAAAACAATCAGGCGGCGGATATCCTCATCCGCATCGGCGCAAAACGCGATGCGGTCCCCCCAACATCTTTTTGGAGAGGTTGTTTAAGCCATCCGTGGTATGGGAAGGGGACACCGGTAACAATAGTCCGGACCCGGCCAAAATGCCCGATACCGAACACTCTGACATAATCGGAGGCTCTGCCACCGAAATAACACCTTCAGCCCACGTAATAATGGCCATCATCGCCCCGTGGACAGAACCATTCCTGGCCTACCTAACTAGGCAGGAACTTCCCGAGGACCAAAATGAGGCACGCTGCATAGTGCGGCGATCTAAAGCCTACAGGGTCCACGAGGGAGAGCTGTATAAAAAAAGCACTACCGGAGTCCTTCAAAGGTGCATCTCCGAAGAGGAAGGGCGGAAGCTTTTGGCAGAAATTCACGCCGGACTCGGCGGCCACCACGCCGCAGCCCGGGCCCTTGTAAGCAAGGCCTTCCGTACAGGTTTTTATTGGCCGACGGCCCGGTAGATGCACAGGACTTGGTCCAACGCTGCGTCCGGTTGCCAGCTTTTTGCAAACCAAAGCCACATGCCACCCACCGCCCTCCAAACAATCCCCATTACCTGGCCCTTCGCGGTCTGGGGGCTTGACATGGTTGGACCCCTTAAAGGGGGAACCCATAAGAAAAAATACTTACTGGTCATGGTGGATAAATTCACCAAATGGATAGAAGCCAAACCTGTTAAAACGGCCGAATCCGGACCGGTGATAGACTTCATATCCGGGGTTGTACACCGTTATGGCGTCCCCCACAGCATCATCACTACCAACGGCACGAACTTCACGGCCGACGAGGTAAAACTCTGGTGCAGCAACATGGGCATTCAAGCTCGATTATGCCTCTGTCTATCACCCACAAACTAACGGCCAAGTTGAGCGAGCAAATGGTCTTATCATGAGCGGCATCAAACCCAGATTAGTGCGGTCCTTAAAGGAGTCTAACACGCACTGGGTAGAGGAGCTCGACTCCGTACTCTGGGGGCTGCGGACCACGCCGATCGTACTACCGGATACACACCCTTCTTTATGGTGTACGGCGCAGAGGCGTTCTGCCCTGCGACATAATTCATGACTCACCTCGAGTGCGCATGTACGAAGAAAGAGAAGCCGAGCTCGATCGGCAGGACAGTCTGGACACCCTGGAGGAGGAGCGCGACGTGGCAAAAGCCCGTTCCGCATTCTATCAGCAACAGGCTCGCAGATACCAAAGCAGAGAAGTACGGGCCAAAACTTATAACGTTGGCGAGCTAGTTCTACGCCTGCCGGAGAAGAAAAAGACCAAGCTCGAGCCCAAATGGGAAGGTCCCTTCATTATTGACCAAGTTCTGACCGGTGGAGCGTACCGTCTGCGGGATGCATCGAATAATCGACTTGAGCCGAACCCATGGAACGCAGCCAGGCTCCGAAGATTCTACGCCTAGTGCCGGACTCTATGTTCGTCTCCTTCCTCTGTCCATTTTTTGCATATACATTATCTGTCTTTTCTCTTTCTTTCTTTTATTCTTTCTCAAGGCCTTCAAGGGCCAACTTGTGCCTTGCTTGCACACTATTGACGCGCTAACCGCGCTCATTATACCTGGGGGCTTCTTACACAGAAGCTTAATTATTTATCTGGGCTTCATGCCCCGCACATGTGTTATTCTTCCGCATGTACCTTTTCTTCGCCATTATATGCATCGATATGACTTAAGTTTTGGCCAAGCTGGGTTGCCTGGCTCTTGTATTTATGCCCTACGTTCCTGTTAATTCGGCTAGGGCATAAGGGGAGCACCTCTGCGATTGTTACTGCCGGGTCAGCCGGATGTGTACCTCAGACTGGGTGAAGCCGAAAGCTAGCGTTCTTAAGGGAATATTCGGTCGGTGAACAAAAGATGATTTTTATTTATTTTCCATATGTGCCCCCAGATGTTTTTCCTGCGTCTCCTCTCGCAGTCCGGACATGCACTTTAGGGCATGCGTACCCAGGGAAAGGAACCCTTAACGGAACTATTCTCCCTGGAAGATGTTTCTTACTACCCATGTAATATAACATAACTAGTTGGGCTACTTGTCTGTTCAAGCACTAATGACCCCTACGCCTGGTTTCCACGCATACCCCGGTTCTTATATAACTGAGCGGGTATTCGGATACACTCCGGACTATCGGGTCCCGAGGTTGAAGCGAAAAGGTCCGCCATGACAAATGATTTACAATCCGGCTAGAAGGCATTATACATGTCACTTTAATTACATAGTCATGTAGACTGACTAAATTCCTCTTCTATACCATCCAACAGGCTGTCTAGCCTACAATCCTGTTGGGAATACTTTGCGGCTAATTCTACTTGCCCATACACTAAGCTAACGGGGATCTCTTTCCCATCGGGCCCCACAGGTCCGACCTCGGCCATGTGGTTTGGGTCAGCCTTGGTATACCGCGTCTTCACCATGGCCCAGGCTTCCCTGGCACCTTGACGGCAGGCCGATATCTTCCATAATCGGAAGCGCCGCCGTGCTCCCTTGAGCTTCTCCGCAAGCTCTCCAATGCCTGCTGGCAGGGAGACGGATGGCCACAAGGCCTGGGCAATACCTTGCATCACCTGCCGAACTTGTTCGTGCAGTTGTGAGAGCTCGGGTAGAAGATCACCCGCAGACCCGGGCATCTCCTCCGGGACGACCCGTCAGCATACCTGCAGACATAACTCTGTTAGCGCTTCTCCGCCGCACCCTTTTAAGGGTTCGTTCAAGCACTTACTGAAAATGCCGCGTCGAAGCCGCTTATTCTCCTTCTGGAGTCCGCAAGCTGGGCTCGAACATCTTTCAGTTCCACGCTCAGCTTGGTATTGGCGTCTTGGAGATTGTTTTTCTCCCGCCTGACCTTAGTCAGCACGCGTTCGCCAGCCTTTAGCTGTCGTACGACATGCTGGTCCTCCGGATTCTTCGAGTCATCTGCAATATCTATTGTTAGATCTGCAGCCATGCCGCACACTATATGGTACCTATCATTCTTTGAAACAAATGTTACCAGCTGGGGACTTTTCAGGCTGGGGACTTTTCAGGTTCCTTCAATGCGGCAACGGCGGCCCGAAGTTGGGTCTTGCATTCCTCCAGCTCCTGTGACAGTCGAGTATTCTTCTCTGTAAGAACCTGCACAATAAATGATCCTTAAATCAGTTGTGCCAACTGTTTCAAGTCTCAGGGGCTACTGATATATATACTCATCAAATTTTCTTACCCGTACATCCTTTACATACTGGTCCGTGGCTCTGGCTAGACCATTTTGAGCAGCACGGAGATGTACGCATCTCCCGAGTTGAATGCATCAAACGCCTCTCGGGAAAACAAGCGTCACGGAGTAACGGCTCGGCGATCGCCTGTGATTCATGGCACCTCTCCACTTTGAATTCGTAGCGGATATCTTATCCGCATCCTCGTGTAGAGGAGCATCCCGGCGGTACCTCGTGTAGCCTTCCGCCTCTGCTCGGCGCTGAGCCGAACTGGTAGAGGCGTGATCGGGCGACCTCTCCGGATATTGTCCGGCGAGCGTTCTTCCTTCTAGGAAACACGGGTGTTATATGTTTTTTTAAAGACGAGCAACCATGGAGTGAGGTGTTGCATCATACCTCTGCCGTCGGCGTCTCCGTCCGGGACCGCCTTCCTTTTAGCCTGTCCGGCTTTGAAAACCCCTTGGTTGGCGAGTCGTCGCGGGCTCGGCATGGCGTCCCGAGGACCTTCCCTATAAAACACCGTTTGTATACGTAGGTGAAGTGCATAAAAGGAAATCCTTTTCAAAGGTTGGGACTCCAGTCTCATTTACCTGCGAGGCTGGGAGTAGCCCAGGGTAGTCGGCTATAATGGCCACCATGGCGTCATCACAGCTTAGCTGATAGAAAATCCTATCAATCAGCTCCACGAATATGTCCGGATCCTCTTTCAGGCCGGGGTCGAGGACCCGCTCAGGATCCTCCGGTTGTGGAGGTGGGCTATTGATCTCCCCTACCGCCTTACGCAGTTCCTGCGATGAACGGCAAGGTAAATATTTATCACGAAAACAAGGGTAGGATGGAAGTAAAAAGAGCGGAAGATCACCTAGCTTCGAGGGTTGTTCATGGAGAATCCATCCCGTGGCTTGATGCGGAGGAACTCCTCTTCTTCCCCCTTATACAGATCAGATAGAATTTTTGCTAGAGCAGCAACTGAGTCCGGTCCCTTGCGCCCGCAGCGAGTGGCATCATCTTCCCCGTTGAAGTGCCACATGGGGTGGCCTCGATATTGAAGTGGTTGCACCCCCGCATAATGCATATTGCCATAACCACGGCTATGGTCAGTCCTGATTTGGCCAGCAACTTTATCCGGCCCATCAGATAAAATACATCTCTATCATCTTCCTCCTGTGGGCTCCGTGGGCGCCAGCTTAGGCGTTTCTTCAAAGGGGCGTTGTCGAACTCAGGAAGACCAATCCAGATAGGATCCGAGAGAGGGACATCCTCCATATAAAACCACTCCGAAGGCCGGTCCTCGGACGTCTTCTTCGGGGTACCAGATAGGTATCCGGTCCCAGCGATGCGCCATACTTCAGCTCCGCCCACTTGATATATTGATCCCCTCTGTGTATGGGGCACAAGGCAGAACAACTTCTTCCACAATGCGAAATGAGCTTTGCAACCCAGGAACAGCTCACAAAGGGCTACGTAACCAGCGATGTGCAGTATGGAGGCAGGGGTGAGGTCGTGCAACTGGAGGCCGTATAACTCCAGGAGCCCTGGTAGAAATGGATGGATTGGAAATCCGAGTCCCCTTAACAAATAAGGGACAAGGCATACCCGCTCTCCCTTAGAGGGGTTGGGAAAGCTCTCCGCTTGCTCCCTGCCATTATAGGTGGCGAGCCCAGCTCGAACCGGGACCATATACGCTAGAGGGAGGAACCCCTGGGTCTGTAGCTTCACTAATTGGCTGTGCGGGATGGAACACTTCTCCCAGTCTCCAGGCTTGGGGCTGCGGGAGCGAGAGGAGGAGCCGCGCTGGCCGGCCATGTTGGGATGGATTTTTTTGGGCGCGCTCCGATGAACGCTCGCTGAGGAAGGATGGTGTGGTTTGGATCTGAGGATCCTTGTCTCTTTAATAGACATTTCATTCACATAGATGGGGTGGTAAATGTAAAAGCACCCTGGCTCCTCACATTCGCTTGACACGTGGAAGATGGCCATTATTGGACGTAGAAACCAAGAAGCGCAACATTTACAAGAAGCCGGACACTATTTAACAGGTACTCAGAGTTTAAAGAAGAACCCGCCTTGCAATGACGAAGACAGTCTATGCGCCGGACTCATCGTCATTGAAGCCTGGTTCGGGGGCTACCGAGGGAGTCCTGGATTAGGGGGTATCCGGACAGCCGGATTATATCCCTTGGCCGGACTGTTGGACTATGAAGGTACAAGATTGAAGACTTCGTCCCATGTCCGGATGGGACTCTCCTTGGCGTGGAAGGCAAGCTTGGCAGTACGGATATGTAGATCTCCTTCCTTGTAACCGACTCTGTGTAACCCTAGCCCCCTCCGGTGTCTACATAAACTGGAGGGTTTAGTCCGTAGACAACCACATATTCCCAATATAGGACTAGACTTCTAGGGGGTTGGTTCTTGTTCAATGTTATAGCTTTGATACGTTTTAGTTTTTGTTTAACTTAGACGGCACTGAATTACTCTTTTGTGCGCGTATGCTTTCTGTTTTTGTTTAGTCCTTAGGACCAACAACCATACCATAGGCTAGCTTCGAGCCTCTTCGATCTCGTGGTAGATCAACTCTTGTACTACTCATATTATCAAGAACAATCAAGCAGGACGTAGGGTATTACCTCCATCAAGAGGGCCCGAACCTGGGTAAACATCGTGTCCCGCCTCCTGTTACCATCCGCCTAGACGCACAGTTCGGGACCCCCTACCCGAGATCCGCCGGTTTTGACACCGACATTGGTGCTTTCATTGAGAGTTCCACTGTGCGTCACGTAAGGAAGGATGCCTCGTCTCGTTGTTAAAAACAACATTACCGCCGGGGGAGCCCTCGCTGTCGGCCAAACTCTCCGGCTAGGCAGTTTCATCATGACTGCCTGTTCGGCTGCGGCACCGACGATGACTTCTCGGGTCATCGAAAACAGCCTCCACGTTGGCTCGGAATTTGCCGAGCAGATGGATCCAATGGAGCTCTCATCCCTAAACGAGCTCTTGGATCGCATCGCTGCCTGGGGAGTCGCTACGGACTATGATCGGATTGGGCTTAAACCCGATCAAAGGGAGATTAACTCTCCACCGGTCACCCACCATATTGTGGTGGTGGAGGAACAATGCGGCGATTCTTCCTCTATCTTGAGGACTAACTATCTCCGGATCCTGAGCTCTCCGAGCCGGATACCCGTTTATAGGAGGACATCACCCAAGCTCTGAACCTAGAGTCAGGCGGCGGGCCAGACTTATCGGGCAACATCCCGGAACCCGAACTTCCAAGATTGGAAACTCCTCGGCCCCTGGGTCTCAGATCTGTGGTAGGACTTCCATGATCTGGCCCCGAATTACCTCCATCTCCATGATGTTTGACCCTCGAAGATTAACTCTTGTCGTATGTTTTGGGTAGGACCCTCGAAGATTAACTCCAGAACTGTGCGTCTAGGCGTCTAGACGAACAGTCAAACATCATGTCAAAACCGGTGGATCTCGGGTAGGGGGTCCCGAACTGTGCGCCTAGGAGGATGGTAATAGGAGGCGAGGGACACGATGTTTACCCAGGTTTGGGCCCTCTTGATGGAGGTAATACCCTACGTCCTGCTTGATTGTTCTTGATAATATGAGTAGTACAAGAGTTGATCTACCACGAGATCGAAGAGGCTAAACCCTAGAAGCTAGCCTATGGTATGATTGTTGTTGTCCCTACGGACTAAACCCTCCGGTTTATATAGACACCGGAGGGAGCTAGGGTTACACAGAGTCGGTTACAAGGAAGGAGATCTACATATCCGTATTGCCAAGCTTGCCTTCCACGCCAAGGAGAGTCCCATTCGGACACGGGACGAAGTCTTCAATCTTGTATCTTCATAGTCCAACAGTCCGGCCAAAGGATATAATTCGGCTGTCCGGATAACCCCTAATCCAGGACTCCCTGTGTAAGTGCATCTAGTGCCACCCCTAGTTGGTTTGGGAGTATTGACGACAAACTTAGTTGAGGGACTAATGTGTTTGTAAGAATTGTAGGATAACACAGGTAGAAGTCCCTCATTGATTCGGTTTTCCTACCAGAGATGACCCCTAAAAATGTATGAAGACATTGAAGTCAAAGGTGGTATATGAAGATATTCACATTGAAGACTATGACAAGAGAAGACATCACATGAAGCCTATGGAGCTCGAAGACTTAGATCTTTCGTAGTTCTTTTTCTTCTTTGTTGAGTCATAGGAACCACCGTATTGTTAAGTGGGGTCCAAGAGAACCAGTCAGAATGACTGAAGTGATGCCTAACCAAAACCTATGTCTTCGAGTGAAGACTATGAGAGCGAATCTTGTCCAGAGTCGGACAAGTCAGCTTTGCTTGCAGCCCAAGTAAAGTTGCCGTGTGAGTTTGAAATTTGACCGTTGGAACACGTGTCAGTTCCTTAGTGACCCAGGGTCATTTCGGACAAATCAGGTCGGGTTGCCTTGTGGCTATAAATAGCCCACCCCCTACAACCATAAACGGTTGGCTGCTCAAGATTAGTACGGCTTTTGTCGTTTGAGAGCAACCCACCTCGAAGCCTTTGAGAGAGAATTCCTTGCGAGGATAAAGCCCTAACCACCCAGAGCCAAAGAGAATTAGGCATCACTTAAGTCTTCTTGTCTGTGTGATCTGAAGACTTATTACACTTGAGGACTGTGCATCCTCCAGGCTGGTTAGGCGTCACGTTCTGAGCATCCAAGAGACATTGTGGATTGCCGGTGAACGAAGTCTGTGAAGGTTTGGGAGTCTACCTTGAAGACTTACCAGAGTGATTGGGCGAGGTCTGTGTGACCTTAGCTCAAGGGGAATACGGTGAGGACTGGGTGTCCTGAGCTGCGTGTTCAGGACTGGGTGTCCGGGACTGTGTGTCCTCAGGTTTAAATACCTAGCCGCCCTAACCAGACGTACAGTTGTCACAGCAACTGGAACTGGTCCAACACATCATTGTCTTCAACAAGTCACTGGTTTCATCCTTCCCTTCTCTTTACGTACTGTTACTCCTTGTGAAGACATTGTATGATTGCACTATCTTTTATCTTCACTGAGTGACTGCGTGTTCTGTTTGGCTTCATAATTTCTTCCTACTTGATCCTTACTACATTGCTGCTCTTAGTCATTGTGCTTTCACTCTATTGAATACTTGACTATGGCTTGCCTAGTGTAGTCTACCTTCCGCTGCAGGGTAATAGGTTTATTTCTTCGTTTGTCTTCATAACTTTCACGTTTTGAAGACTTTCATAAAAATCGCCTATTCACCCCCCTCTAGTCGATATAACGCACTTTCAATTTATCAGAGCAAGGTACTCCCTTGTTCTGTGTGATTCGGTTTAACCACCTGGAGTTTTAGCTATGTCGACTGCAGGGATAATTAAAGTCTCCGCTGCGTGCCCCGTCTTCGATGGAACTGAATATCCCTACTGGAAGAATAAGATGCGCATGCATCTTGAAGCCATTGACGTCGACCTATGGTATGTCGTCAAGAACGGCGTTTCCAAGGCTGGAGAAGGTGTCACTGCTGCTGATGTCAAGAAGTTCGTTCAACTGGACTCTACTGCCAAGAATATCATCTGTGGTCATCTGACCAAAGGACAGTATGGCCGCGTGAGTGCCTTTGGAAACATCTAAGCTAGTCTGGGACTGGCTCTCCAAGGTCAACGAAGGCGTCTCAACCCAGAGAGATCAGAGAATCAGTGTCCTTCGCAACCTCTTCAACCGCTTCAAGAGAAATGACAATGAGAATGTCCAGCTCACATTTGATCGACTCACTGACATCACAAATGAGCTTCAAGCCCTTGGCGCTACTGAGATCACCAAGCATGAAGTCGTCAAGACACTACTGAGATCACTTGACAGTTCGTTTGACACCCTAGCCCTGATGATTCAAGAACGTCCTGATTTCAAGACACTCGATCCGTCTGACATACTGAGAGGCTCAACACACATGAGTTTCAGCTTTCTGAGAAAAGAGATATCTACGGTCCAAACTATGGGCGAACTCGTGCCTTGAAGGCAAAAGCTGTCTCCTCATCTGAAGAAGAATCTGACAGCAGTTCTGATGATCCTGAAGACATTGGAAGGGAACTTGCTATGCTTGTGAAGAAGTTCCAAAAATTCACCAAGAAGAAAGGCTTCAGAAAGTCTTCCCGATCAAGCTCAAGGAATGATGAAGCTTCTGCTCATGACTACAAGAAGAAAACATGTCACAAGTGCAAGAAACCTGGCCACTTCATCTCTGAGTGTCCACAGTGGGACAATGAGAACAAAAAGAAGAAGAAGAGCAAGGAATATGACTCTGACGACAAGAAGAAGAAGAAATACTCAAAGTCTTCTTCCAAGTCTTCTTCAAAGTCTTCATCACACAAGAAGAGCTCATCTGGCAAGGCACGTGCGTTTGTTGGCAAGGAAATGGATTCAGAGGAGGAGTCCGCTTCTGAGGAGGCGGAGGTGGAGTCTGAGGAGGAGTCCGATTCTGGCGTTGCAAGTCTGGCTACAACATACATTGCCAAGTCCATCTTCAACACTGAAGACAATGACTTCACCACCGACCTGATGCAAATGACAAGGACTACTCTGCTCCTACCTACTGCTTCATGGCACGCGGTGCCAAGGTAAACACACGCACTACTCACTATCAAACATCTAGTGACGATGACTCTGATTGTGGTTCAACCCAGCTACAAAACACTTGCTAAAATTGCAACTGAACAACAGAAAGCCATGGAACATATTCAAAAACTGTTAGACAAAAGCGATGATCTGTTAGGCGCTGAAATGACTCGATCTGAGTCCTTAATTGAAGACATAAAAAATCTTCACGTTAAGTATGAGGAACTTGAAAGTCGTCATGAAACGCTCTCAACAACTCATGAAAAGCTTTCCTATGATTATCTTCAAAGGAAGCAAGATCTTGAGAAATTGAGAGCGGCTCATGAAGATCTTCAAAAGGAAAATGAGTCGCTTCGTGCCAAACAGATCAGTTCCGCTCAGGAAGGAGTTGAACCACCATGTCTTAAATGCATTGAGCGTGATAATGCTACTACTGTTGCTGAATGTTCTACTGCTGCTACTGTTGCAATATCTTCAACTGTTGATGTGGGAACTAACCCCTCTACTGAGGATATCCACTGCTATTGCTGATGAGAATGCTAGGTTGAAGACATTGCTTGAAACAGGGATGTACAAAAGTCTTAAAGGGCATCAGACACTATGTGATGTCCTCAAAAAGCAGATCTTGAACCGAAACCCGAGGAAAGAGGGTGTTGGGTTCGTAAGGAAAATGAATGCTGATGGCTCTTACTGGAAACCTGAGCAGTACCCCAAAACCACATGGGTTGCTGCAAAAGAACCTTCAGCAGATCCATCCACTCTATCTGGCTTCACTTGTGCTAACCCCATTGTCATTGATGAATCCTTTGATGCAAACTATAAACTGTTTAAGAATCAGAATGGTGAAGTGTTTGCCAGGTATATTGGTACTAACTGCAGGAATGGGACGCCTATGAAGAAGATCTGGGTGCCGAAAAAGTGTTTGGAGAATCTTCCTGTGAATGTCATCATGACACCACAGGTGAAGAAGACAAACCCCAGACCATAGGCTTCATACGGTCCAAAGGCTTCATACAGACAGAGGACTCACCTGAGTCGCACTAACGCAAATGTTTGCAGACCGTACTCAGGGCCTAT
>NC_053026.1:585607152-585622763 GCF_003073215.2 Triticum urartu
TAGTGAGGCAAGTCCTTCGTGGGCGACGACCATGGTGGGATAGACAATGTTGCTTCTTCGTGGACCCTTCGTGGGTGGAGCCCTCCATGGACTCGCGCAGCCGTTACCCTTCGTGGGTTGAAGTCTCCATCAACTTGGATGTACGATAGCACCACCTATCGGAACCACGACAAAAACATATGTGTCTCCTATTGCGTTTGAATCCTCCAAACCCTTCCCTTTACATTCTTGCAAGTTGCATGCTTTACTTTCCGTTGCTCATATACTCTTTGCATGCTTGCTTGAATTGTGTTAAGATTGCTTGACTTGTCCAAAGTTGCTAAAATCTGCCAAGAACTAAAATTGGGAAAAGGATAAGTTTCATTTGGTCAAGTAGTCTAATCACTCCCCTTCTATACATACTTTTGATCCTACAAGTGGTATCAGAGCTTTGGTCTCCATTTGTGTTGATTTCCATAGCTTTTGGTAGTCATAGCCTTGGTTTCACAACCTAGGAGAGTGTGGCGTCTAGTGAGGGAAATTACCATCGTAGAGGTCCTTACTTTGATGGTACTAATTTTGCTAGTTGGAAGCATAAGATGAAAATGCATATTCTTGGACATAACCCCGCCGTATGGGCTATTGTGTGTATTGGCTTGCAAGGTGAATTCTTTGATGGGAGAGAACCGAACCATGAAGCTACCGCGGAAGAGTTGAAGATGCTGCAATACAATGCTCAAGATTGTGATATCCTCTTCAATGGATTGTGCCCCGAAGAATTCAACAAAATCAGCCATCTTGAGAATGCAAAGGAAATTTGGGATACTTTGATTGATATGCACGAAGGTACTGACTCCGTCAACGAATCCAAGTTGGATGTGCTTCAAAGTCAGCTTGACAAGTTCAAAATGAAGGATGGTGAAGGTGTCGCTGAAATGTACTCTAGGCTTGCTCTTATCACTAATGAGATCGCCGTCTTAGGAAGTGAAGAGATGACCGACAAATTCATCATCAAGAAGATCCTAAGATCTTTGGACGGAAAATATGATAACGTATGACATTGATCCAAATGATGCCCAATTACAAAGATCTCAAGCCAACGGAAGTCATTGGAAGAACTATTGCTCATGAGATGTCACTCAAGGATAAGGAGGAGCTCCATAACAAGTCAAGTGGTGCTTACAAAGCCTCACGTGAAGCTCCCACATCATCAAGTGAGAAACAAACCTTCAATGAAGAATTGAGCCTAATGGTGAAGAACTTCAACAAGTTCTACAAGAGTAGAAGCAAAGAGAGAAGTTCCAAGTCAAGGTCCTACAATGACAAAAGATCTTCTAGTTGAGAGCGAAATTGCTACAATTGTGGAAGACCCGGACACTATTCCAATGAGTGTATGGAACCCTACAAGAGAAGAGAAGATTCTCCAAAAAGAAGAAGTAGAAGAGAAGAATCACCATCAAGAGAGAGGAGTAGAGATGATCGTTATGAACGAAGAACATCCTGGAGAAGCAAGGATTCGGAAAGAAAGGACATGTCATCAAGGAGCGACACAAAACGAAGACATCAAGCTCATGTTGGTGAATGGGTATCCGGCACCGACTCTGACAATCACTCCGAGAGAAGCTATCACTTGGACTCCGAATATACTCAAGATGAAGGTGTTGCCGGTCTAGCACTTGTGTCAACCAACTCCTACGACATATTTGATTCACCAAATGAAGGACTTGGAAGATGCTTCATGGCTAAAGGCCCAAAGGTATCACACCCCGAGTATGTCAATTTCAATAGTGATGAAGATGACTTGTTAGGTGATGATGATTTACTTGTTGACAACTCTAGTGATGAATACTATGATGAAACGTCAATTAATCATGCTAATCGAGATAAAACGAATGACAATGATAAGGAGAAGATTGAGTTTCTAACTAAAGAACTAAACACTCTTATGTTAGCTCATGAAACTATCTTAGGAGATCATCGAGAACTTTTAAGGACTCATGAGAAATTACGTTTTGAAAAGCTCAACCTTGAGCAAGTGCATGAGTTCTTAAAGGCAACCAATGATGATCTTCGCAAGAAAAGTTCTTCTTACATTGCCAAGCGTTTGCTCTTATCCACTTACATGCCTCAAGTCAAGTCTAGTAACAAGAACAAGAAAGATTCTTCCTCTAGTAGTAACAATAATCATGCTAAATCCATTGTTGTTGCTTCTAGTAGTTCTCTTGATTCCACTAATGATTCTCTTAGCCAAGTTACACTTGAGCAAGAAAATAGCTTATTGAAGGAAATTATAGAGAAAGGTGTTTACAAGAGCCTTGCTGGGAGTAAGCAATTTGAGGAAATTGTACGTAAGCAAGGAAGGCACCGGAAGAACCAAGGTGT
This sequence comes from Triticum urartu, assembly GCF_003073215.2. Taxonomy (NCBI): domain Eukaryota; kingdom Viridiplantae; phylum Streptophyta; class Magnoliopsida; order Poales; family Poaceae; genus Triticum; species Triticum urartu. The sequence continues at coordinate 585,609,514 of NC_053026.1, forward strand.
TGGTTTTGAACAAAGGTTCAATGCCAATGGAGTTGAGTGGGAAGAAGATCAATACCCTGAGACGAAGTTTGTTCCTCAACAAAAGAGGTATGATCCTACTTCCTTCAAAGGGACACAAGCTCAAGATGATCTTCCACCACAAGACCACGAGCAAAAAAGGCAAGGATAATCTTCAAGAGGAAATTGATGCAATTGAAGAAGCACCCAAGGCCTTGGTCAAGTGGGTTCCCAAGACTACATCAAGTTCTACTTCATCAAGTACGACTACAACTCCAAGGATTCCCATCAAGATGATGTGGATCCCGAAGAAGAGGAACTAGAGAGTTCTTGAGGGTGACTCCACCAACATACTTCACTCTTATCATTTTGGCAAGAACAAGTGCAATCAACTTCCACATCTTGCACTAGTTCAAGGAGTCACAAACCCTCTTGTTGGTAAGACAAGGGACAAGGTAACCTAATGCTTACATAGACATCATCTTGTGTGCGCATCACTCTATGTCTATGGATATCCTTGTTTGTTCCTTGTGGGACTAACCTGTGTAGGTATTGAAAGTGCAACTCACTCCAAAGGTTTGCTCCAAATGATCTACATCAACATTGAGCATCCACATCTTAAACACCTACATGAAGTCATCATCGACAAAAACCGAGGTTAGTTCATCCCTCTTAGGGGGATCTCACATCTAGGGGAGCTTTTCTCTAAAATTGAGCTAAAAGCAACTCTAATGGTGTGAACACAACAACGCTTTATGAAAAAGTGGCAACCCCACTTGTGCTTAAACGATGAGTATGACCTATGATCAAATGCTCTCATTTGACTCCTAAGTCAATATACTCATATATAGATGACCTAGTCATCGCCAATTGCTTGATAGATGCTAGAATTAGTTGTGCATGCTTTGCCACATATTTCATTTGCCATTTTATTGTGTGAGCATGTTGGTTGCATAATTTACTCATTCGAGGACATCCACTTATTGTTTTGATTGCTTGGTTCCTTTTTCTTTTGCCAAGTGGATGGACAAGAATGCCTAAGAACCTTCTCTAGCTATCTATGCTTTTCTTGTCTGAAACTCAATTCATGCTACATCACAAAGTTTGATCAAGTCAGATTCGAACCACTCTGTGTGAGGAGCACTCGAAGTCCCTGATTCATCATAGTAAACTTCCAAAACTTCTTTGTCTGTTTCGGTCTGACCGATTCATCCATTTCGGTCATACCGAGATCACTAAGTCGATCTAGGTTTTCAATCTCGATGCAACCGATTTGAACTTTTTGGTCACACCGACTTGCAGTAACTGCTTGCAGTTATGCATCTCAGTGCCACTGAGATGTTCCACTCGGTCACACCGACAGGGTCAGGCTATATATATCCCCAGGCCAAAATTTGGAAAATTATCCGAACCCCTTCGCCCGCGCTCAGCCTGCTCTGCCTCCCTGGGTCTCTGGGTCGTCCTCCTCATTGCCAGCTGCCTCCCGCCGCTGGTCTCCGCCGCCGTCAACGGAAATCATCTCCGCCGTTGCCGCCGTAGCAGGTCCATCGCCGCACTTAGGGTATGGACTTGGTCCTTGTGCTAATCTCACTCCGATTCCTAGCACATTGTTTTGCCATGTATCTTTCCACGATTGAGATCACTCTATCCAGCGAAATCACTCTGTAGTTTAGTTGTGGATTGAAAATTTAGGGTTAGGTTTCCGTCGAAATCATCTCGGACCAACCGAGTTGTTGAAATCGGTTCCATCGATTTGGCTAAGGCCATTGCACATGTGATTCTCGGTCTGACCGAGAATTGCAAATCGGTGTGACCGAGTTCAATTCTTTGTGAAACCCTAGCAGTCTCGGTGCCACCGAACTATGACTCGGTCTGACCAAGTTCACTAGTTTAGGTTCCAAAAGCTGCTTCGGTATCACCGAGTTTTCAAATTGGTAGATCCGAAATGCTTTCTGTGGAAAACTAAAACTAAGTTTTTAACTCATTCTTGTGCAAAAACCCCTGTACTTTGTGATGCTCATCTACTCTACCTCATATATAATCTATTCACAGGGTCTGCTGTCAGTGTTTGCATCATGTCAGATTAGAGTGACAGTCAGAACAAGTCTGAGGAGCAAGTTAACATGAGTGAGGGCACTAGTCCCTCTAGCAGCTTGTATGAGGGAAGCAGGAGTACACCCAGCAACTTGCCTAAGGCAGCCACCAGGACCAGAAAGAAGAGAACCTCGGATTCTGAGGATGAGGACTATGTGGATGTTGAGGAAGAGGCCACCTCAAAGAGGAAAGTCCTGAAAAAGGAATATGGCACAGCTGCTGCCACTAAGCCAGGAATGAAGACAAAGATTCCTGCCAAGAGAGTTCCTATGTCAAAGGCCAGAACATCTCAAGAAACTTTGGGATCTGCACCCAAAGAACAGGTTGTGGCAGAGAAGAAAAGGAAGGAAAGGGTCAAGAAGACCACTGCCAGAGTGCTTGGCAGATCATCAATTATGAGAGATGAAGAGGAAGAGGAAGAGGATGCAGCACCAGCACCCAAAGCTCAAAAGCTTATGGGAGATGCAATTAAGGTAGGGGCTGCTCCATCTAAGACCAAAACTGCTCCTAAGACTGCTGCTCCAGCTCCAAAGCCAAAACCCAAGAGGAGCACCAGGAACATCCCTGCTGAGGAGAAGAACAAGGCCCCAGTGCCTCAAGCTGCTGAAGAAGAAGAGGATTCTGTTGTTTTGAGGAAGTTGAAGCCCAAGATCCCTGATCACAATGATGCACACCCAGTTGCAGAGAATATGAAAATCAGGAAGGATTCGGGATTGAGGCTATGGAGAGAGTCTGATCCATATGCCACCAGGATAAGGACTGTTGTGGACTACAGATTCCACACTGAGGAACAACAGGACTTCTATGAGACTGTTTTACTTGAAAAGAAGCCCATAGTGTGTGACATGAGATGGGTTGATTGGAAATTCATTGAGGAAAATGAGGATCACTTCCCTGGTGTATATTACAGCTTCAAGGCATGTGGAGTTGATGAGTTTGTGGCTCAGAAGCTCACAAAGTGGAATGATGAGCTTATTATGCAGTTCTACTCCACAGCTCATTTCTACCCAGATGGAAGGATTGTCTGGATGTCTGAAGGTACTAGGTACCAGTCAAAAGTTGAAGAATGGGCAAAATTGATCAATGCTCCTAAGGAGAATGAAGATGACTTGGATGTCTATGCCAAGAAGAAGAAGGATCACAACACCATGGCACATATGTACAGAGAGATCCCAGATGCTGCTCTTGAGACACACAAATTTGGATCAGTACATTACCTTCTGTCAGGTTTGCCAACAATCAACTGGATCCTCAGGCACACTCTATTGCCAAAGTCAGGTGATCACAAGATGGTCAGAGGCCATGCAATTAACCTGCTTCACATATTTGATGTGCCTCAAAAGTTAAAAGTCATGAGCCTAATTGTGGAAACTATAAAGAGAACAGCTGCAGATCAGAAGAGAAGTTGTGGGTATGCCCCACAGATCTAGGAGATAATCAACTCCAAGATGGGCACTGGCACATATCTCTTGGACAAGGAACATATGCCCATCTACCCAGACTTTGAGGAAAACACTGTGGTGATTGATGAGAATGAACCATCTTCTGTGCAAGCACAAGCAAAGAGGGAGAAGGCAAGGACTGAAAAGGCTGCAAAGATGCCAACCATTGATGAGGCATCTTAGTATCTTCTGAAAAGCAAGCAAGATCAGCTTGGCTACTTGATTGCCTCCACTCTGAGGATTGAAAAGGGATTGGCCACCCTGGCTCAAAACCAGGAGAGCTTGGAGAGGATCATGGAGCAGAAGTTCTATGATTTAGATGTGAAGGTCACTGAGATACAGTCAGTTGTTGAGCAACTTCAGGATGAAGTGCAGGATAAGAAGGGAAAGTCTACCACTGATGCTTTTGCTAGAGTGCCCAGAGGACAGAGATCTGCTGCAGTGCCAGTTACAGACACTAGAGCAACTTCATCTGCACCAGCTACAGCTTCAGTGCCACCAGCTCCAGCACCCACTCCACCAGCTCCATCTACATCAACTGATGCCTTCGTCCTTGGAGTTTATCTACACCACCACCTGAAGACCAAGCCTCAGAGTTGATCTAGCACTATCCATTTTTTATGAACTTTTTGGTAACTTGTTGCCAAAGGGGGGGAATGTATAGATCGTAGGCTTCGAGAGAGAGTGTTGCTCTTTGTTCTCTCTTGTTTTTGGTGGTTGAACTTTGTCATTTGCTTGTTTGAGATACTTTATGCTTTTGTGTGATACTCGGATGATCATGTGTTTAATCATATGCTATCTTAATGCTTGTTGGATGAAATTATCCTTTTATATCCCCATACGATCATTCACTTTGCTTGCTGATGAGTGCATGTATTTAATTATTATCATTTTGAGCGCTCCACCAAGATGTATGTGACATGGAAGAGTAACCCATGATCCTAACTCATTGTGCATTTGCAGTCCAAAGAAAATCTTAAACTATGCACAAATTTAGGGGGAGCTCTTGCTTTTCACAAACTTCTCAAAGCGACAATGTTTTTCACTCTTATTATCATTTGTCGAAGCTTTGATCTATATGTTGTCATCAATTACCAAAAAGGGGGAGATTGAAAGTGCAACTATCCCTAGGTGGTTTTGGTAATTCCTAACAACATATAGCTCATCGAGCTAATGCTATTTCAAGATTAATATGTCAGGAAAGCTCAATGATTGGCATGGCATGGATGAGAAAAGTGGACCCCTAAAAATGTAACGACAAAAGGATTGGCTCAAACTCAAAGCTCAAGACTCTACATTTTCTATTTTAGTGATCCAAGATCACATTGAGTCTATAGGAAAAGACAATACTATCAAGGAGGGGTGAGGTGTTGCTTAATGAGGCTCTTCCTCTAAATGCTTAGTGATATGCTCCAAAGCCCTCAACTACTTTACATACACATACGACCTAAACCAAAAGTCAAACTCAGCCCCACCAATTCTTTCTATCCGGCGACACCGAGTTCAGATGTCATAGCCACTGCCACAAACCCTAGGAAAATCGGTCTCACCGATAGGGATCTCGGTTTCACCGAGATGGGATTGTAATCTCTCTGTTTCCCTTCGTAACGTTTCGGTCCCACCGAGATGAGCGATCGGTCCCACTGAGATTGCAATGTAAACTCTCTCTTTCCCTTTCGTCACATTTCAGTCTCACCGAAGTGAGCGAACCGGTCCCACCGAGTTTACCTGACCAACTCTCTGGTTAGCTTATTACCAAAATTGGTCTCACCGAGTTTGTGTAATCGGTCTCACCGAGATTACGTTATGCCCTAACCCTAACCATATCGGTCCTACCAAGTTGCATGTCGGTCCCACCGAAAATCCTAACGGTCACTAGATTTGCTGAATCGGTCTGACCGAGTTTATCAATTCGGTCCCACCGAGATTGGCAAGTTGTGTGTAATGGTTAGATTTTGTGTGGAGGCTATATATACCCCTCCACCTCCTCTTCATTCGTGGAGAGAGCCATCAGAACGAACCTACACTTCCAGCTTACATTTTTCTGAGAGAGAACCACCTACACTTGTGTTGAGGCCAAGATATTCCATTCTTACCATATGAATCTTGATCTCTAGCCTTCCCCAAGTTGCTTTCCACTCAAATATTCTTTCCACCAAATACATATCCTGTGAGAGAGAGTTGAGTGTTGGGGAGACTATCATTTGAAGCACATGAGCAAGGAGTTCATCATCAACACACCATTTGTTACTTCTTGGAGAGTGGTGTCTCCTTGATTGGCTAGGTGTCACTTGGGAGCCTCCGACAAGATTGTGGCGTTGAACCAAGGAGTTTGTAAGGGCAAGGAGATCACCTACTTCGTGAAGATCTACCGCTAGTGAGGCAAGTCCTTCGTGGGCGACGGCCATGGTGGGATAGACAAGGTTGCTTCTTCGTGGACCCTTCGTGGGTGGAGCCCTCTGTGGACTCGCGCAGCCGTTACCCTTCGTGGGTTGAAGTCTCCATCAACTTGGATGTACGATAGCACCACCTATCGGAACCACGACAAAAACATATGTGTCTCCTATTGTGTTTGAATCCTCCAAACCCTTCCCTTTACATTCTTGCAAGTTGCATGCTTTACTTTCCGTTGCTCATATACTCTTTGCATGCTTGCTTGAATTGTGTTAAGATTGCTTGACTTGTCCAAAGTTGCTAAAATCTGCCAAGAACTAAAATTGGGAAAAGGATAAGTTTCATTTGGTCAAGTAGTCTAATCACCCCCCTCTAGACATACTTTCGATCCTACAGTAACCATAGAAGCATGTTTACTAATAAGTTTAAGTTCACCTTTAACTCTAGACATATAATCACTCAAGTGTTCAAGCATATCAGCATTGTGTTTCAATTGTCTACCAACATAAGCGTTGAAGTTTTCTTGTTTAACCATAAAGTCATCAAACTCATCCAAGCATTGGCTAGCAAACTTAGTAAATGGGATTTCACATTTATCAAATCTATAGAGAGAATTTACCTTTACTACCTGTGTCGGGTTATCAAGACCATGTATTTCTTCAATAGGTGGTAAATTCTTAACATCTTCAGCTTTAATACCTTTTTCTTTCATAGATTTCTTTGCCTCTTGCATATCTTCAGGACTGAGAAATAGAATACCCCTTTTCTTCGGAGTTGGCTTAGGAGTTGGTTCAGGAAGTGTCCAATCATTTTCATTACTCAACATATTATTCAATAGCAATTCAGCTTGATCAACAGTTCTTTCCCTGAAAACACAACCAGCACAACTATCCAGGTGGTCTCTGGAAGCATCGGTTAGTCCATTATAAAAGATATCAAGTATTTCATTTTTCTTGAGAGGATGATCAGGCAAAGCATTAAGTAATTGGAGAAGCCTCCCCCAAGCTTGTGGGAGACTCTCTTCTTCAATTTGCACAAAATTATATATTTCCCTTAAAGCAGCTTGTTTCTTATGAGCGGGGAAATATTTAGCAGAGAAGTAATAAATCATATCCTGGGGACTACACACACAACCAGGATCAAGAGAATTAAACCATGTCTTAGCATCACCCTTTAATGAGAACGGAAACAACTTAAGGATAAAGTAATAGCGAGTTTTCTCATCATGAGTAAACAGGGTGGCTATATCATTTAATTTAGTAAGATGTGCCACAACAGTTTCAGATTCATAGCCATAAAAAGGATCAGATTCAACCAAAGTAATTAACTCAGGATCGACAAAGAAATCATAATCCTTATCAGTAATAAAGATAGGTGAAGTAGCAAAAGCAGGGTCATATTTCATTCTAGCATTCAAAGACTTTTCTTTAAGCTTAGCTAATAATTTCTTAAGATCAGATCTATCATTGCAAGCTAAGAAGTCTCTAGCAGTTTCTTCATCCATAACATAACCCTCAGGCACAACAGGCAATTCATATCTAGGGGGAGAATCTTCATCATCACTTTCATCAATATTATCAGTTTCAATAATTTCATTCTCTCTAGCCCTAGCAAGTTGTTCATCAAGAAATTCACCTAGTGGCACAGTAGTTACAAGCATAGAAGTAGTTTCATCATAAGTATCATGCAAAGCAGAAGTGACATCATCAATGACATGTGACATATCATAATGAATCTTTGAGTAGGAGTATGTGTACTAAAAACATTCGTACCTGACCTGCTGCCAATTAGTGACAGACCATGTACCCAACCGAATGTCCTCCCGCAATGTTTACTCAAAACAGAAGTGTGGAGTGTTCAAGCGCCGATAGAGCTATGGAGTGGCAGGATGCCTCAACCTGCCCCTCGTAGTTGTGGGGAAAAATCTTGGTTCTTTGATCTTTCAAGTTCTTCATAGTGATAAAGAAAATATAAATCCCAAGTGACTCAAAGAATAGAGCTATGCTCCCCGGCAACGGCGCCAGAAAATAGTCTTGATAACCCACAAGTATAGGGGATCCAGCAGTTTTCGAGGGTAGAGTATCCAAACCCAAATTTATTGATTTGGCACAAGGGGAGCCAAAGAATATTCTCAAGTATTAGCAGCTGAGTTGTCAATTCAACCACACCTGGAAACTTAATATCTGCAGCAAAGTGTTTAGTAGCAAAGTAATATGATAGTAGTGGTAACGGTAGCAAAAGGTAACAGTAGTAAAAGCAATGTTTTTGGTATTTTGTAGTGATGATAGCAATAGCAACGGAAAAGTAAATAAGCGAAGAACAATATATAAAAAGCTCGTAGGCAATGAATCGGTGATGGAGAATTATGCCAGATGCGGTTCATCATGTAACAGTCATAGCCTAGGGTGACACAGAACTAGATCCAGTTCATTGATATAATGTAGGCATGTATTCCGAATATAGTCATACGTGCTTATGGAAAAGAACTTGCATGACATCTTTTGTCCTACCCTCCCATGGCAACAGGGTCCTTACAGAAACTAAGGGATATTAAGGCATCCTTTTAATAGAGAACCGGAACAAAGCATTAACACATAGTGAATACATGAACTCCTCAAACTACGGTCATCACTGATAAGTATCCTGATTATTGTCACTTCGGGGTTAACGGATCATAACACATAATAGGTGACTATAGACTTGCAAGATGGGATCAAGAACACTCATATATTGATGAAAACATAATAGGTTCAGATCTGAAATCATGGCACTCGGGCCCTAGTGACAAGCATTAAGCATAGCAAAGTCATAGCAACATCAATCTCAGAACATAGTGGACACTAGGGATCAAACCCTAACAAAACTAACTCGATTACATGATAGACCCCATCCAACCCATCACCGTCTAGCAAGCCTACGATGGAATTACTCACGCACGGCGGTGAGCATCATGAAATTGGTGATGGAGGATGGTTGATGATGACGATGGCGACGGATTCCCCTCTCTGGAGCCCCGAATGGACTCCAGATCAGCCCTTCCGAGAGGTTTTAGGGCTTGGCGGCGGCTCCATATCGTAAAATGCGATGATTTCTTCTCTCTGATTTTTTTCTCCCCAAAACTCAATATATGGAGTTGGAGTCGGAGTCGGAGAGGCAACAGGGGGCCCACGAGGTAGGGGGCGCCCCCTGGGGGGCAGGCGCGCCCCCCACCCTCGTGGAGAGGTGGTGGGCCCCCTGGCCTTCATCTTTTGCAGGTATTTTTCTTATTTTCTGAAAAGTGGCTCCATGAAGTTTCATGTCATTCTGAGAACGTTTGTTTCTGCACATAAATAACACCATGGTAATTCTGCGGAAAACAGCGTCAGTCCAGGTTAGTTCCATTCAAATCATGCAAGTTAGAGTCCAAAACAAGGGCAAAAGTGTTTGGAAAAGTAGATATGACGCAGATGTATCACTTTTATATCGATATTTATTGCATTATGGGTTGTTATTACACATTATGTCACAATACTTATGCCTATTCTCTCTTATTTTACAAGGTTTACATAAAGAGGGAGAATGCCAGCAGCTGGAATTCTGGGCTAGAAAAGGAGCAAATATTAGAGACCTATTCTGCACAGCTCCAAAAGTCCTGAAACTACACGGAAGCTATTTCCAGAATATATAAAAAAAATACTGAGCGCAAGAAGTACCAGAGGGGGCCACCCACCAGCCAGGAGGGTGGGGGCGCCCTACCCCCTGGGCGCGCCCCCTGCCTCGTGGGCCCCCCGGTGGCCCTCCGATGCCCATCTTCTGCAATATGGAGCCTTTCGTCGAGGAAAAAATCATAAGCAAGCTTTTGGGACGAGACTCCGCTGCCACGAGGCAGAACCAATCTAGGGCTCCGGCGGAGTTGTTCTGCCAGGGAAACTTCCCTCCGGGAGGGGGAAATCATCACCATCGTCATCACCAACGATCCTCTCATCGGGAGGGGGTCAATCTCCATCAACATCTTCACCAGCACCATCTCATCTCAAACCCTAGTTCATCTCTTGTATCCAATCTTTGTATCCAAACCTCAGTTTGGTACCTGTGGGTTGCTGGTAGTGTTGATTACTCCTTGTAGTTGATGCTAGTTGGTTTACTTGGTGGAAGATCATATGTTCAAATCAATTATGCATATTAATACCCCTATGATTATGAACATGAATATGCTTTGTGATTAGTTACGTTTGTTCCTGAGGACATGGGAGAAGTCTTGCTATTAGTAGTCATGTGAATTTGGTATTCATTCGTTATTTTTGATGAGATGTATGTTGTCATCCCTCTAGTGGTGTCATGTGAACGTCGACTACATGACACTTCACCATTATTTGGGCCTAGAGGGAGGCATTGGGAAGTAATAAGTAGATTATGGGTTGCTAGAGTGACAGAAGCTTAAACCCTAGTTTATGTGTTGCTTTGTAAGGGCCAGATTTGGATCCATATGTTTCATGCTATGGTTAGGTTTACCTTAATACTTCTATTGTAGTTGCGGATGCTTGCAGTGGGGGTTAATCATAAGTGGGATTCTTGTCCAAGTAAGGACAGCACCCAAGCACTGATCCACCCACATATCAAATTATCATAGTACTGAACGCGAATCATATGAACGTGATGAAAACTAGCTTGACGATAATTCCCATGTGTCCTCGGGAGCGCTTTCCTTCATATAAGAGTTTGTCCAGGCTTTTCCTTTTCTATAAAAAGGATTGGGCCATCTTGCTGCACTTTACTTACACTTGTTACTTGTTACTCGTTACCAATTACCTTATCACAAAACTATTTGTTACCGATAATTTCAGTGCTTGCAGAGAATACCTTGCTGAAAACTGCTTATCATTTTCTTCTGCTCCTCGTTGGGTTCGACACTCTTACTTATCGAAAGGACTACGATAGATCCCCTATACTTGTGGGTCATCATGTATGTTGGTGACCGAATGTTGTTCAGAGTCCCAGATGAGATCATGGACATGTCGAGGAACTCCGGAATGGTCCGGAAATAAAGATTGATATATGGGATAATAGTGTTTGGTCTCCGAAAGGGTTCCGGAATTCACCGGAAGGGGTTTCGGATGTTTCCCGAAATATTTGGGTACGAGAACATTTTATTTGGGCCAAAAGGGAAAGCCCACAAGGTTTTTGGAAAGCACAAAAGGAAGTTTGGCGGAGTCCAGGGGCCAAACACCAGGGTCCCCGGTGTCTGGGTCCTGACGCCGGGAACCCTGGCGTCTGGCCCTGGAGTCCGAGAAGGACTCTTGCCTTTCGGGTGAAACCGACTTTGTGGAGGCTTTTACTCCAAGTTTCGACCCCAAGGCTCAACATATAAATAGAGGGGCAAGCTTAGCACCCAAGACACATCAAGAATCACCAAGCCGTGTGCCGGCAACCCCGACCCCTCTAGTTTATCCTCCGTCATAGTTTTCGTAGTGCTTAGGCGAAGCCCTGTGGAGATTGTTCTTCACCAACATCGTCACCATGTCGTCGTGCTGCAGGAACTCATCTACTACTTCACCCCTCTTGCTGGATCAAGAAGACGAGGACGTCATCGAGCTGAACGTGTGCTGAGCGCGGAGGCGTACGTTCGGTACTTGATCGGGACGGATCATGAAGGTGTACGACTACATCAACCGTGTTGATAAACGCTTCCGCTTTCGGTCTACGAGGGTACGTAGACACACTCTCCCCTCTCGTTGCTATGCATCTCCTAGATAGATCTTGCGTGATCGTAGGAATTTTTTTGATATTCTACATTCCCCAACACTCTTATGGGAAGAAACTGGGTTTATGGTTTTTGGATGCACGAGTGGTATCTCTTCTTAGTACAAAAGTTTTTGGCTAGCACAAATTATAAACGAAAACCACATGTTGGAGGATCCATGACAATATAACTTCTATGCAAATATACACAAACATAACTCATTATATTGTCTTCCTTGTCCAATGTCAACTATTTAATCAAGTGTGAAAATATTTAATGAGGGTCCACAATCATAAAAGATGTCCAAGATAGTATATTTGCATGTGAAATCTCTCTTCCTTGTACTAATATTTCACGAATTGTTTGAATGACCAATGCTATGTTTGTTAAATTTCAATAGAATTTATTTCCCACACCCCCTATCTGAAGTATCTACTTCCCATGGGATGAGCATATGATTTATTTATTTTTTGCAATGATGATATGCATAGCAATAAAAATCAAAAGATACTTATACTAATCTTTATTATAGAAACTCTCACACAATGATACATTGATAACACGGGGACGAACACACTCTTGCAAACTTCATCATACTAAAACCTTTTCTATATCACGAGATAACTAAGGATCAAACTATGATAAATAATAATGGTAAAATATGGTGATGATTCGATATCGAGGCACCTTCCCCAAGTTTGGAACAAGCCAAGTGTGGTGCCCATACCCAAATTGTTTCTGGCTCCCTTTTTATCTGTGGAGGTGGAATCTTTTCTGTAATGATCTTATGAAGAATGCGGTTCTCCCCTCAATTGTGATGAATTTTTGATTTAGGATCCTGACCTCGTCACGCGTCTTATTAGTATCCTCCCGAGAACGTCGACGGGATGATGCGGCCCTTGGCGATCTTGCCTCCTTCATCCCACGACACGGAGGCCTCCGGATCTAGCTCTGTCAACGACGATGTCATCGCCATCTCGGGTGATGACAATTAGGCTCCCAGCGGCAGTGGAGGCGGAGGCGGTCCTGCCGGTACTGAGCACACCATCCTGTTTGTTTTACTGTAGTTAGTAGTATATATTTTGTGATTTGAACACGGTTTTTTTGACAGAAAGACTGTAAGGGAACCCCTTACAGTATAATTCATGCAACAAACCCAAATTGCAAGTACCATGCCTTGAACCTGGGTGGGTGGGAAGGCATCAGCCCCTTCCCACCACTAGGCTATGCCTTGAACACGGTTGCGTGTAATTGTAATGTTTAATTAAATTTCATCAATGGAAAATTTCCCTTGTTGATGATGTTTCTTTCTTTTCTTCCCCACTTTCTTTTGTTGCATAAAGTCGGATCACATCATCTTCAGTTTGGAGACCGCATCAAATTTTTACCAAACAGATGAGTTTTTTAGCTCAAGCTCGTCGGTGATGCAGTGTGGCCTGCTTCAGTTTTGGAGGTGCGTGGAGATGAAGCCAGTCTTATTAATAGCCCGCCTTAGAATTTTTAAGCGGAGGGCTTACTCCTCTTATGCTAAAAGTGGAGTGAGACGAGAAAGCCTTGCTCTTAAAAATTCGAAGACGGGCTGTGAATAAGCCCATCTCCATCTG
>NC_053026.1:585623763-585685150 GCF_003073215.2 Triticum urartu
AGATCCACAGTCGTTGATGCGTGAGATGAAACACCGCTCCACCAAAGATGTTGTCCGCTGGTCCCTCGAGCCTGTGCACACCTCCAAGACTGACGCCCCCAAGGGGAAACGGCGAAGAGCGCCGCCGTCATCTGATCTACCGATTTAGGGTTTCTCCTTGAGGTAGCAGATAGAGGTCTGGAGCTTCTCCACAGTGATGTCTTCAAGAAGAGAACGACACAGAAGAGCGTCGCCATCACCGGCCTTGGCATACAGCCGAGCGCAAGGTTTTCACCCAGATCTGTTCGAAGAACCTCCATCAAGTCTTGTGTACGGATCGCCGCCATCTCTACGGGGACTGGAAGTAGGATCCAGGCCGCCGCTACCTGACCATCTAGCAGCCGCGCCGTGCGAGCAGCAGGGCCGCCCGCAAGCCCCAGTCGCGCCACGGAGAGCCGTAAACTAGACCCCGCCGCCGGCCCAGGAGAGGACAACGACACGTACGCCCAGCAGCCACCGCCGCCAGCCCGTGTCGTCACGCCACCACGCCGCGCTGCCACTAGAAGAAAGCGTCCCGCGCCGCCATCCTCTCAGGCAGGAGGAGAAGGCCCCGCCGCCGCCTAGGCCGAGCGGGCTTTGTCCGGCGACCTGCGTCGACAGCGGCGAGGAGGGGCGAGGGGCAGCAGATCTGGGCTCCTCCGGCCGCCTGCGGGGACAGCGCGAGGAGAGGAGAGGGGGTAGACTCGGGGGTGGAGAGGGGTCACAAGTATATCATGCTATGAACTCACACACACACACAATATAGGAGCATGTAACATGCTATGAACTCACACACACGCGCGCACACACGCGCGCGCGCACACACACACATCAGTGTAGCAGCAGTGGCGTCACCAACATCAAGATACAAAAATCTCTGTCTCTGTCTCTCCAAATATAAGAGCATGCAACATGCTATGAACTCTGCTCTTGCACTTCTGAAACCGGCAACAGAACAACGAAAAGAGCATATACAACGATGGGGTTTCGAGGCTATCACCAGGAATTAACAAACTATAAGACGCACTTATTATTAAAACAATTTGAAACTACCCTACTTAAGTACAGAATTAACACAGCACAGATTGGCAAGGTTATTGCTATAGTTTGCCGATCACGGATTTGATCATTTTGGATTTTTTTTTCTCGTCTATGCATAGTTTTGGTCGTATATGACTTTGCTAGTTGCTGGCGTTTTTTTTGTGTGCGTGTGTGTTGGCTGTGTGCATCCTAACTATGCAAAGGCCGGGTGTGTGTTCATAGTGATTGTATCCTCTTGACGCTTCATTTTGAGTCAATAAAATCCACCCTTTATTGAAAAAAGTTTGGCAAGTTTAGTCTAGAATTTGTAAGCGATCCAAAAATAATTTCAACTTCAAGAGGAAAAAGAAAACCAAAAACATGCATGCCGTTGAACTGCTCCCATCCGCATTGGTCTCTCGTTTGCCTTGCCAGCTCGTGGCGGTCAAGCCGCGATGCGCCATGCCCGCCGATCTCGAGCTTATTGACGGCCATCACGGCAAACACTGCCGTCTCTCCCTGCATCGTCCTGGCAACGCACCCTGGGCGCAGGTGAGGCTCCAGCGTCGGCTGGTGGCGCCGCACGGCCTCGGGTTGCTCCGGCGAGAGCACGTTGTTGCTGCCAACATCCTAGAGGGATGGGTCGCTGCCCTCACCTTTGGAGAGGAGCACGTTGTGGATGGACACGATGTCCAGCATCGCGTACACGTCGGATACTCAGGGAGCGATCACCGCTATGCCGTGGATTTTTATGCCTTCAAATTAACTCTGAAGACATGTCTTTCTTGCGCGACAAACTCTGAAGAAATTTATTTTCTTTTCCTGACAGTAAACACTGGGCGCACGTCAATTGCTAAAAATAAAATAAACTCCGCAACCACAAGAATATTGTACAAAATAGCTTCCTTTTCTATTGAGGAGCTCTCCACTCCCAATTTTTATTTCGATGAAGCTGGTACGCAGTGATATCTAAATTAAAGTTTACGATTACTCATACAAAAGGGAATAAATTCTGCGTTTGAAAATGACATGAACTGTAATTTGTACATCCACATATGATGAGCAAGATTGCTTGGATATCCATTGTGGCATGTGCATGCTTACACGCTAACCTTCATGATCATGTATCAGCCTGGTGCAACAGATGGGCGGCCAACCCTATGCAACAGGAAGCACTGGGAAAGATGGCGCAGATGGTGTTTTTTGTGCATCCGGTTAGATTTTTTTCTTTTTCTGCGTGCTCAAGGTTTAGAGGTCCTCCATGCTCCTTGAGGTTCCACATCTTCTCATCATTTTTATCTTCTTTGTTGACCCTGTTTGTTGGACCTGGATATAACTAGTAGCTTGATTACATGGAGATGTAACTCTGACATGCACACCACGTTGTTCACACGACATCGCTCAAAGTTTCTGTTCCTGATCAACACACTTGAGCATTACTATTAGAGCGTACAAATACAGTTCCTGAGGAACACATAGCACCAAAACTCTACTTATATAAAATGTGCTACACGGTAGAGAAGAATATGAAGAGTTTATGTAAGAGGGTGAACTCGGCCAAGGTTTCCAGAGTTGCCAACGGCAGATATTTCATTTATTGTGGGCATGTTAGGTTGAAAACTTGAATCATCTGTCGAGTAGAAGAAACAAAGCACAAGCATATAAGTTGTCTATATCACAATACCATGCACAAATCAAATGGAAAAGTACCAACAGGTTTGAAGAAATCTTCGGGATCTCTCCCTTTCTTTGACAGTCTCTTCGCTAGTCACTTGACCAAAATATCATCTCAAATAAATACATACTAAACCATCTTCATCGCAAAATTTGATGAGAATTTAGGAAAAATAGAATGTCATCATATTATTAAGGGAGATTTGTTATCGATGTTCCATGATTTATTTTCTGGACAGCTTCAGCTATTTCACCTGAATTTTGGAACGATAACCCTGCTCCCTAAGAAAACAGAGGCTGTGAGAATTGAGCAGTTCAGGCCGATCTATCTTTTTAACGTTTGTTTCAAAATTTTCACCAAGGTTGGGACTAATAGGCTCACGCAGATTGCGCATTCTGTGGTGCAGCGTTCCCAAACTGCTTTCATGTCGGACAGAAACATCCTAGAAGGGGTCGTGGTCCTCCATGAAACGCTCCACGAAATTCACACGAAAAAATTAGATGGAGTCGTTTTCAAGGTGGATTTCGAGAAAGCGTACGATAAAGTCAAATGAGCTTTCCTTCAACAGGCCTTACGTATGAAAGGTTTCGATGAAGCCTGGCGACGCCAGATAGAATCCTTCACACAAAAAGGGAGTGTTGGAATTAAAGTGAATGGCGACATAGGTCATTATTTCCAGACACATAAGGGCCTGAGACAAGGTGATCCGGTGTCTCCTATTTTGTTCAACATTGTAGTTGATATGTTGGCAATTCTAATAGGAAGGCTAAGGAGGTTGGTCAGGTGGGTGGCTTGGTGCCTCATCTAGTTGATGGAGGTGTATCTATCCTACAGTACGCCGATGATACGATCATCTTTATGGAGCATGACTTGGCGAAAGCGAGAAATATGAAGCTGGTGTTATGCTTATTTGAACAATTGACCGGGCTAAAAATTAACTTTCATAAAAGCGAATTGTTCTGTTTTGGAAGAGCCAATGAGAAACAAGAGGCTTATAGGCAATTGTTTGGGTGCGAATTGGGGACTTTACCTTTCACATATTTAGGTATACCAATTCACCATCGTAAGCTGACAAACAGAGAATGAAAGTGCATCGAGGATCGATTTGAGAAGAAACTGAATTGCTGGAAGGGCAAACTCATGTCTTACGAAGGCTGATTAATTCTTATTAATTCGGTTCTCACGAGTATGCCTATGTTTCTCTTGTCTTTTTTCGAGGTTTCAGTTGGAGTTAGGAAAAGGCTGGACTTCTATCGATCCCAATTCTTCTGGAAGAGTGATGAAATAAAAAGAAAATATAGACTCGCCAAATGGGATATTATTTGTCGACCAAAAGACCAAGGGGGTCTTGGCATTGAAAATCCTGAAGTCAAGAACATATGTTTTCTTAGCAAGTGGTTGTATAAGCTATCTGTAGAGACTGAAGCCACATGGGCGCAGATTCTCCGTAGTAAGTATCTTCATTCCAAAACTTTGTCCTAAGTGACAGCGAGGCTGACGGACTCGCCTTTTTTGAAAAGGGCTCATGAGAGTCAAATCAGCTTTTTTTCAATAGGACAAAGTTTATAATCGGAAATGACGCTTACATGCGATTCTGGGAGGATACTTGGCTAGGAGAGACAGCCCTCGCGCTTCAATACCCGTCTCTTTATAGTATTGTTCAACGTCGTGATGCTTACGTTGCAACGGTACTTCAGTCCATCCCCCTTAATATTCAATTCAAGAGGACGCTAGCCGGTAATCGCTGGGAAGTGTGGCTCCATTTAGTGAGTAGACTGATGGAGGTTCAGCTGTCTCAACAGCCCAATCAGTTGCGCTGGAAGCTTACTAGGACCAGGGAGTTTATAGTTAAATCAATGTATCTCGATGTTATCAATTCTAGAACCATTCCTAGTTCCAAATATGTTTGGAAAGTCAAAGTTCCTTTGAAAATTAAAGTTTTTATGTGGTTTGTACATAAACAAGTCATCTTAACTTGAGGAGTAAAAAAACCACGGATGTGGACCGACCGGTCCACGCAACTTCACTATGAGAATGATGAGTACAATGTCTGCTCTAGAACCTCTAGAGAGATTTACAACACACTCTCCACGTTGCCAACCGCCAATAGCAACAACAGCCACAAGAGGCAAGATTTCAGCAAAGCAGAGTTTACACAGCTTCTGTACCCTTCAGTGTTTTGTAAACTTCTCTTAAACCGCTGAACCAAACAGCACCAAATTTGGCAAACAAGTAGACACATGAGTTCTTTACATCCCCTCCAAATTTAAGCTCAATCGGACATCATTTGCCTACTCAAACTGTTCATCTCCCAAAACTACTCTGTTCTGAAACTGCAGCCGTCAGAGCTGGCAAAATCACTCTCAAATTTGATGCTCCACTGGCCCAATCTTTAAACCAGCTAACCAGATTGAAGTACTCAAAGTAAGGAACGAGCTCACCAAGTTTGGGGTCGATCCAAGCACGTTTGAGCCTCCAATCATCAGTTTGAACACTGTCTAGTCAGATGCAGCAAATCTGGACAGAGCCTCTGTTTCTTCTTCTTCCTCTCTCTAGGTTGTGTTTTCTCTTGTGTGCTCTCACTCTCACTCTCACACGAATGACAGCCACCACCAGCAGGGGTGGATTAGCTAGGGTTTTCTCCTTGCTTCACTTCACTTGGAAGCACTCTCAACCATTGGATGTAGCGAGGATCAACGGCTGACATGTGTTGGACTTATGGGCTGATGTTGGGCTGCCAACACACCTCCATGTGGAGGGACTTAGCCCAACAAACTGCCCCTCCCGACATCATGGAGGGTCTCACTGCCTTCCGGTAGCCATGCCAGCGAGTCGGCGGCATACTTCAAGTTTCTTCCTTGTCACCACTTTAGTCAACATATCAGCCCCATTGTCATCGGTGTGAACCTTCTCAAGTTGCATTTTCTTGTAATACAACACATCTCGAATTCAATGATAACGGACCTCTATATGCTTAGACCTTAAATGAAAGCTTGCATTCTTATTTAAGTGGATAGCACTTTGGTTGTCACAAAACAACACATATTTGTCTTGCTTAAAACCAAGCTCACAAGCCAACCGTTTCAGCCACAATAGCTCTTTGATCGCCTCTGTTACTGCAATGAATTCAGCTTCAGTTGTATTCAGTGCCACACACTTTTGCACCTGCTTTGCCATGACACCGCTCCCCCTGCATAGGTAACCAAGTAACCTGAAGTAGACTTCCTTCTGTCAACATCTCCAGCCATGTCAGAATCTGAAAAGGCAACAGCTTGGCTTCACCACCACCAAAGCAAAGTTTCAGATTTGTGCTGCCCCGGAGATATCTCAAAATCCACTTCACGGCTTCCCAATGAGGTCTTCCTGGATTGGACATAAATCTGCTCACAGTACTAACCGCATGAGCAATGTCAGGCCTTGTACATACCATAGCATACATCAAACTCCCAACCGCTGAAGCATAAGGAACATGATGCATTTCCTTTTTCTTCTCATCAGTGGTAGGACATTGCTTTCTGCTCAACTTGAAATGGGCTGCTACTGGACAACTCACAACTTTAGCATTTTCCATCCTGAACTTCTGAAGTACCTTCTCAATATACTTATCTTGAGACAAGTACAACTTGTTGCAATTTCTGTCTCGCTCAATTCTCATCCCGTGAATGTTCTTTGCTAGACCTAAGTCTTTCATAGCAAAACATTTTCTCAACTCCTTCTTCAACTTAGCAATCCTAAAGACATTCTTGCTAACAATCAGGATATCATCAACATAGTGTAATAATATGATGAAATGATCACCTGAGAACCTCTGAATAAACACACAATGGTCTAAGCTACACTTCTTGTAGCCTTGCTCCCCCATGACAGTTTCAAACTTCATGTACCATTGTCTTGGTGCTTGTTTTAGGCCATAGAGACTTCTCTTCAGCTTGCACACATAGTCTTCTTTGCCTTTCACAAGAAACCCCTCAGGTTGCTCCATGTATATTTCTTCCTCCAACTCACCATGAAGGAATGCAGTCTTCTCATCCATTTGCTCAACCTCCAAGTTGAGACTTGCTGCCATGCCAAGGATTACTCTTATGGATGTCATCTTCACAACCGGATTCTTATGCAAGGAATCCATCTCTTATTGCATAGCATTTTTCCACTCCTTCTTGTGATCATCTTCCATTGCATCTGCAAAGCATTCAGGTTCTGAACCGTCAGATAATAACACCACGTATTGATTTGAGGGATACCTGCTGGAAGGAATTCGACCCCTATTGGATCTTCTGAGTGGAGCAGCTGGTGGACTTTCTGGTGCTGGTGCTTCCTGCTGATCCAGATCATCAACTTCAGCATCATACTCTTGTTGCTGCTGCTGGGGAGCATCTTCTTCACCTGCACCACCATGTACATCATCTTGTACATCTTCTGCATGTGCTTCAACTTGCACGGGAGCTGGAGCTGCAGGAACTGGGTCAGAATCAATCATGTCTTGCTGCTGCTGAGGAGGAACCTACCCCTTTGTCTTCACAATATCCTCAATTGTTTGGTCTTCAACAAACACAACATCACGGCTTCTCACAACTTTCCTTGCTATAGGGTCAAACAGCTTGTAGCCAAACTCATCACCACCATAGCCAAGAAAGATACACTGCCGTGTCTTCGAATCAAGCTTTGACCTTTCATCTTGAGGAATATGAACAAAGGCCTCGCACCCAAAAACCTTCAGGTGGTCATATGAGATGTCCTTGTCACACTAGACCCTATTAGGAACACCTCCCTGCAAAGGATGACTTGGTGAGAGATTAATAAGATAAACTGCAGTCATCAAAGCCTCACCCCAAAAGTGTTTGTGTAGCTTTGCACTTGACAACAAGCATCTAACTCTCTCAACAATTGTCCTGTTCATCCTCTCAGCAAGACCATTCAGCTGTGGTGTCTTCGAGGGAGTAAATTGATGCCTAATACCTTGCTGCTTGCAATATGCATCAAATGGCCCAATATACTCTCCTCCATTATCAGTGCGAATGCACTTGATCTTCTTCTTATTTTCTCTCTCAACCGAGGCTTGGAATTGCTTGAATACACCTAGTACTTGATCTTTGGTCCTCAAAGTGAAGGCCCAAACTTTCCTGAAAAAGTCATCAATAAAAGTCACAAAGTACTTAGCACCACCAAAAGATCTTACCGACATTTTGCAAACATCGGAATGTATCAAGTCCAGCTTCTCGGGCTTCTTGTGAGCAGGTAGATTCTTGAAGGCAACTCTGTGTTGCTTCCCTGCTAGACAATCTGAACATTTCTTGATGTGAACTCCTTTCACACCCTTCAACATTTTTTTCTTCACTAGCGCTGTCATCCCCTTCTCACTCATGTGCCCAAGTCTCTTGTGCCATAGAGCACAATGATCATCCTTCTCTAGTGCATTGACAGAAGCACTAAAGAGCTTAGCATGAACATGATACAACACTGAGACCATTTTACCTCTTGCAACAATCATGTTGCCTTTGGGGAGCTTGTACTGCCCTTTTCCAAAACTGCTCAAGTAATCATCTCCATCAAGCAAACCAACCGAGATAATATTGAGACGAAATGCCTCGACATGCCTCATAGATTTGAGGACTAACCTTGTACCATTTGCAGTCTCCAAATGCACATCTCCTTTTCCAATGATGGCTGCTCTATCATTGTTCCCCATCTTCACAACACCAAAATCACCTGATATATATAGTTAGTGAAGAGCTCTCTGCGAGATGTAGCAAGAATGGTAGCACCGCTATCCGGTATCCAAATCATCTCGTCACCATCCACAAGGTTGACGGTTTCATCAGAAACAACAGTGATCTTCTCCTCAATAGTGGAACCAAATCTACCCTCATTTTCTTCATGCATAACAAGCATGATGTCCTCTTCTACTGCAGTTACTCGGTTGCCCTCTATGTCACTATCACTGTCAACTTGCTTCTGATCTTTCTTCTTCTTTTTCTTTTTGTCTTTCTTCCACTTGTCACATTGCCACTTAATGTGGCCCTTCTGATGGTAGTGATGGCACTCATAATCAACATACTTACTTTTTGATTTGCTCCTACCTCTTTCTGCCCCTTTACCTGGACCTCTGCTCTTACTTCTCCCCCTGGACTGGGTGACCAACACCTCTGAATGTGAGGAATAACTAGCTTCAGCCACCTTTCTGGACTCTTCATTTAGTACCCTGGTTTTCACAAGATTCCAAGTGACAACTCCATTAGGTGTTGAATTGCAAACCGTGACCTTAAAGGTCTCCCAGCTGTCCGTTAATGAGCCTAGTAGCAGCAAAGCTCTCACTTCATCTTCAAATGTTATTCCCATTGAAGAAAGCTGATTTATAATGCCTTGGAATGTATTCACATGATCTGCCATTAGAATGCCCTCTTTGTACCTCAAGCACATCAATTGTTTGATCAAGAAAATCTTGATTGTACCTTCTTTCCGGGCAAACAACTCTTCCAATTTCTGCCATAAGGTGCGTGCATGTGTCTCATCATTGATATGGTTCAAAACATTGTCATCGACCCATTGCCGGATGAACCCACAAGCTTGGCGAGGAAGTACCTTCCACTGACCTTCCTCAATGCCCTCCGGCATCTCAATGGAGAACACTGGCTTCCAGTATTCTTTCACATAGAACAAGTCCTCCATCTTGCCCTTCCATGGTTGATAATTTGTACCATTCAAAGATATCATCCTGCTGGTATTCACTTCCATCTTTCACCACAAGAAACTCAGCAATTTGCACAAGCAAACCTGGCTCTGATACCACTTTGTTGGGGCTGGACAGCAACAATGCGCTGCACAAATTCACCGACACGGCAAATATGCACACTACACAGCCCCTTCCACTTGTGATGAACTCTGAGGACAGCTTCAACCAACAAGTAAGCAGCGGAATAACACAAACAACATGCACATGTGACACAGGATTTAACGTGGAAAAACCTCCTCAACTTGAGGAGTAAAAAACCACGGCTGTGGACCGACTGGTCCACGCAACTTCACTATGAGAATGATGAGTACAAAGTCTGCTCTAGAACCTCTAGAGAGATTTACAACACACTCTCCACGTTGCCAACAGGCAACAGCAACAACAACCACAAGAAGCAAGATTTCAGCTAAGCAGAATTTACACAGCTTCTGTACCCTTCAGTGTTTTGCAAGCTGCTCTTAAACCACTCAACCGAACAGCACCAAATTTGGCATACAAGTAGACACATGAGTTCTTAACATCCCCTCCAAATTTCATCTCAATCTGACATCATTTGCCTACCCAAACTGTCCGTCTCCCAAAACTACTCTATTCTGAAACTGCAACAGTCAGAGCTGACAAAACCACTCTCAAATCTGTTGCTCCACTGACCCAATCCTCAAACCAGCTAACCAGATCAAAGTATTCAAAGTAAGGAACGAGCTCACCAAGTTTGGGGTCGATCGAAGCACATTTGAGCCTCAAACCACCAGCTTGAACACTGTCTAGTCAGATGCAATAAATCTGGACAGAACCTCTGCTTCTTCTTCTTCCTCTCTCTCTCAGGTTGTGTTTTCTCTTGTGTGCTCTCACTCTCACTCTCACGAATGGCAGCCACCACCAGCAGGGGTGGAGTGGCTAGGGTTTTCTCCTTGCTCCCTTCACCAGGAAATACTCACAACCGTTGGATGCAGAACAGATCAACGGTTCATATGTGTTGGACTTGTGTGGGCTGATGTTGGGCTGCCAACACACCTCCATGTGGAGGGACTTAGCCCAACCAAATCAAGCGTGGAGATACTCTAAATTCTCAAGACATGTCTTTCTTTCTTATGCAACCAACTCTGAAGATATTTATTTCCTTTTCCTAGCAGTAATAGTACTGCACGCACGTCAATTGCTCAAAAATAAAATCTGCAGTAATAGTACAAAATAGCTTCCTTTTCTATCGAGGAGCTCTCCACTCCCAAATTCTATTTCGATGAAGCTGATACACACTGATATGTAAATTAAGTTTACAATTACTCATACAAAAGGGAATAAATTCTTCTTTTGGAAACGAAGACATGAATTGTAATTTGTACATCAACATATGATGAGCAACATTGCTGGGATATTCCTTGTGGCATGTGCATATCAAGTGTCAGGCTAGTGCAACAGATGGGCGACCAACCCTATCCGACAGGAAGCACTGGGAACAATCGCGTAGCCAGCAATTTTTTTCTACATCTGGTTAGATTTTTGTGTGCTCAAGGTTCAGAGGACCTCCATGTTCCTTGAGGTTCCACATCTTCTCATAATCTTTTTCTTCGTTGTCGAACCTGTTCACTGGACCTGGAAGTAACTAGTAGCTTGATTACATCAAGATGTAATTCCGACAAACACACCACTTTGTGCACACAGCATCCCTCCAACCTTTTGTTTCTCTGGTAGTCCCGTTGCCTATCATACCTAACAATATTTACCATTTTCCTGATCAACATGCTTGCGCAATATTATTACATACTACAGTTACAATTCCTGAGGAACACATAGCACCATGGTAGAGAAGAACATGAACAGTTTACATAAGAGGGTGAACTCTGACAAGGTTTCGAGAGTTGGCAAAGGTAGATATTTCATTTATTGTGGGCATGTTAGGTTGAAAACTTGAACTCTCTGTGAGTACAAGAAAGAAAGCATCAGCATATAAGTTGTCTATCAGAATACCATGCACAGTCAAATGGAAAAGTACTATTCCCTCGGATCCACATTAATTAATGCTGCCTTAGTACACCTTTGAATAAGTCAATTAATTTCCGATCCACATTGATTAACATTGTTTTAGTGCATGAATAAGACAATTATTTTTTTTTGGGTGGGGGGGGGGGGGGGGGGGGGGGGGACATGATTTGAAGAAGTCTGCAGGATCTCTCCATTCTTTCAAAGTCTCTTCAGTAGTCACTTGACCAAAATATCATTTTAAATAAATATATACTAAACCATCTTCATTGCTTCGATATCCTTTCTGGCATGTGCAGACATATGACGAGAAAGATTGATTCGATATCCTTTGTGGCATGTGCATGCTTACACGCTAAACTTCATGATCATGTGCCAGGCTAGTGCAACAGATGGGCGGCCAACCCTATCCAACAGGGAACACCGGGGAAGATCGCGTAGCCAGTGTTCTTTTGTACATCCGGTTAGATTTTTTTGTGTGCTCAAGGTTTAGAGGTCATCCACGTTTCTTGAGGGTCCACATCTTCTCATCATTTTTATCTTCGTTGTCTTCCCTGTTTCTTGGACCTGGATGTAACTAGTAGCCTGATTACACGGGGATGTAACTCTGACATACACACCACTTTGTGCATACGGCCTCCCTCCAACCTTCTGTTCCCAATAGTCCCGTTGCCTATCATTCCTAACAATCTTTACCATTTTCCCCGGCCAACACGCTTGAGCAATATTGTTAGAGCATACAATTACAATTCCAGATGAACACAAGGCACCGAAACTCTACTTATATAAGACATGCGATATGGTAGAGAAGAACATGAAGAGTTTATGTAAGCGGATGAACTCTCCCAAGGTTTCGAGAGTTGGCAAAGGCAGATATTTCATTTATTGTGGGCATGTTAGGTTGAAAACTTGAATTTTCTGATGAGTAGAAGAAAGCACGAGCATATAAGTTGTCTATCACAATACCATGCACAATTCAAATGGAAAAGTACTGAAAGGTTTGGAGAAGTCTGTGGGAGTCTCCCTTTCTTTGACAGTCTCTTCAGTAGCCACTTGATCGAAATATCATCTCAAATAAATATATACTACACCATCTTCATCTCAAAATATCATGAGAATTTGGGGAAAACAGAATGTCAAAACTCATCAACAACTATCCAATCCACAAGTCTGTAGATATAAGAGCAATTCCTTCTTCACTACCATAATTCATAAACAACAACCAAGAAACTGATCACCCTTTAAAGCCTTACAGGTGATGAATGTCATTCTATGGCCATTTTAACACAATGCTGACAAACCGAATATAAACTAACTATGGACAAGGGAGCTCGTTGTGGCGCAAAGTGAGGCAAGGTCACCAGAAGTGAAACCCTTTTTCCTTGCCTCTATCACTGAGGGAGGGTGTTTGTAATGAGATATCTATTGGTTGGCATGCTGTATCCATCACCATCCTCCAGCGTTCGTTACTGATTCTGGTGTGGTTTGACATTCCCGGGTTTCCATCCAAGTTCCCGGGCTCTTTCCTCCCACAAAGCAGTTAATTTCCTTTGACAGAGCAGCGACTCTGCTGACTTCTCCCTAGCTTCTTCACATGTATCCATACCTGAACTGCATTTATCAGCTTCCTTTTGGTACTGCGAAGCTAATTTTTTGGCCTCGAGCAATTTTACATCTGCTTGTTGCTGAGCTTCTGTTGCTTCCTCCTCTCTCTGCTTTAGCTCTTCTATCAGTAACTCTGTTTCCTCACTGGGAGCACCACTCTTGACCTCTTTGAACTGTTTGGCACAGTCTGGAAACATCAGAAGCAATAATAACCAGTTAAAGCGGTACCAGACAGTTGCAAAATATGGATATGGAATACAAGTGCCATTGGGTGCTTCATTTGACATGTTTGATTGCTTATGATAAGGACATAGTACATAACAAGGTGCCTATGTTACGGACAAAGCAATGCTTCTAAAATACTATGGAGTTATTGCAAAGAAAATGAGTATGACTTTAGACATAGAGCTTATGGGCTGGTTTTATAATGATACTGCATAGTATGATTATGACTTCAGAGGTAGACTGGCAATTTACCATGTTTATTTATTTAAGAATTTAGATATTTATTAAGAGGTAGCATAGTATCCAAGTCAGGACTAACTGTAAAATGGAGAAAAACAACTGAGCTACTGGTTAAACTACTGACAAAACAGAGTATATCATGGATACAAACTAATTACAGAGTGTGGAGAGAACAATAAACATAAGAAAATATTCCCACATATAGCAACTAGAGCAATTCAGACTATAAGGACAAAGGAAGGCAACGCAGATCGAACTTGAGAATCAAAGAACAAATATCGCAATGCTCATATGTGACAGCACCAAGACAAGATAGGCATAAACCTTTCAACTCTATCTTGTTCAGTAAAATACATAATTACTCCCAGTATAAGGCTACAACCTGAACCAATGTTCTGACTTCTGAATAACTGAAAACATCTTGGTCTCACCCCCAAATTTCAAGCATGCCTAAAATTATAATCGATCAGCCATGGCAAGGCCAGGCATAGAAAATCTGATGCATAATAAGCATTGAACAGACCGAGCAAGGTAAACTATGCTTGCTTATTAGGACATTCAGATCACAGGTTAGAATGCCCCCATAAAATGAGAATCAACAGATCCTATTATCTATATATCATGCCAAGTTCTTAGGATATCCACAAAACTACCATGTCCCATCCACAGCAGAACGCAATACTAATTAAACTACTGAGAAGACAGAGTGTATCATGCATGGATACAATCTAATTTAAGAGTGCATAGAGAACAATAAACATAAGAAAAGATTTCCATGAATAGCAACTACTCCCTCCGTTCCGAATTACTTGTCGCAGGTATGGATGTATCTAGATGTATTTTAGTTCTAGATACATCCATTTCTGTGACGAGTAATTTGAAACGGAGGGAGTAGAACACTAGACATCTTTGAGTAGGCTGAGGATAAAAAATGCCATCTCAGGTTGAGCTTGCGAATCAAATAACAAATATCAAAATGCTAATACGTGATAGCACCAACACAAGATAGGCCTCAACATTTCAGTAGCATGTCATTTTATACATTCAATTTTATCGTGTTCAGTGACCATACATAATTACTACAACCTGAACCCATGTTATGACTTCTGAATAAGTGAAAACATATTAGCCTCACACCCAAATTTCAAGTATGGTTTTAGTTGATCAATCAGTCATGGCAAGGCCAGGCACAGAAAATTTTATGCATAAGCATTGAACAACAAACTGAGCAAGCCAATATATGCATGCTTGTCAGAAAATCTACAGATATCCTAATTTATACTATATCTTGCCAAGTTCCTATCCTATCCACAATCGTGCAATGGCCAGCGGCTCGAAACGCATTGCTCGCTGAGCACCGAAAAATTGCACGGCGAAGGCAGGGAAAGAAGGGCCATGTGGAACGGCCGGAGCAAGGAGATCTGGGCGGGTTGGTCGGGGCACCGACAGCAAGAGGGGCGGGTACCTTCCGGGAGCTGGAGCAGCGGGAGCGCGTCGCAGTCGCAGGCGCACGCGGGGCAGGCCCCGGCCGAGCGGCCGAGCGCCTCCGCGACGTGCCAGTAGAGCGGCGGGCCGACGATGTAGGCCGCGACGCCGAGCCCGAGCAGCGCCACCAGCGCCATCACCGCCGCGGGGCTCGGGCCCCACGACGACGAAGACGACAAGCGGCCCGCCATCGCCTCCGCGCCGAGGATGGACGGTGGATTGATGGTACGGCCGCGCTGCGCTGCGCGGCGGTCCGGCGCGAGGTGGGTGGGGGCCGGGGAGGCGTGGCTTGTCGGCGGCCCGGCGGGGCGGCGTGGGGAGTGGGAATGAGTGAGTGAGTGGGGAGTGGGGACGGACCGGACGCGGGCGAGTGGAGACGGGCGACGGCGGTACTACGAGTTCCAGAATTGTGCTTTTGCTTTTTTTTTCTGAACGAAGGCTTGCGATGAGCCCGACTTGAATTAACAAAGCCATCAACCGGCCAGGGAATTACAACACAAAAACAAGCACAACGGCCGACGATACAAGGGAGCACCCTAGGAAGCTTACAACTCAACACCGAAAAACTAGCTCAAAACAAAAAAGAGAAGCCCAGCTAGTACACGCCGCCGACCGCCGCAAACAAGAACGAGGAATTGCAAGCCAACATTGAGCACAACGGGACCTTGCAGAAACAGAGTGGAGTTGTGGACATGATCGAGTTCCAAGTTGGAGGAAATCAGCATCTTCCTTTGCTCTCGCCGTAGAGGGACCCTTCCCTCGCTTGGATTCGAAAGCGCCGCCGAACGGACATGAGAGACGCTCACCCTAGAGCAGGGAGAGATGCCGTCTCGAGTCCTGGAACAGTCACAGAGCACATCCTTCCTAGGACATGAGCACACCTCATCTGACACACCGAAGCAACTAGGACACCTGAAAACAGCGGGAAGCCACCGGGAGGAGGCCACTGAAGGACGAGCAGCAAAAGGACATCAGGAGAGGCCGCAGAACGACGAGGAGCAGGAGTCGTCGGCCGCTGAAGAGAAACACCGGGCGTCCATGGCCAGGGACGTGTTGCTACTGCCGGGAAGAGGAACCCTATCCCCTACCGCCGGATCGCAGACGCCGTACCGCCGGAGCTGAGCCTAGACACGCCACCGCCAAGGAGCACCGCACTTGAGGGGAGCGGGGATAGACTTCCCTGCGAGCCAGATCAACCACTGCCACCTGATAACCAGAGCCGTCCAAAAACTCCACCTTTGTCGCCCCTCACCCGAACGCACACTCCCCAGGCGGCGCCTCCAAGGAGGGCACGACGCGCAGCGCGCCGTCACCGCCCAATCCAAGAAGGATTTTGGGCTTTCACCCGGGAGGGGAGCGGGGGTGGATAGGGTTGGGATCTCAGCTGCACCTCCAAGGAGGAAGGGCGGCGCCCAAGGGCGTCGCTGCTGCCGGGCCGGACCAGCCGACCAGTGGTTTCCCACGGTCCCAAAACCGCACCACCGGGCACCCATTCACACCAATCCGGCGACCGAAGCTGCTGGAACCGGCAAGGATGAGGGAGCTGAAGGGGAGGGGAGTCGAACCTCAGATCTGACGAGGAGGGGGATCTCCACGCCGTGGCCACCACCCGTCGCCGTCCCACCACCCGCGTGGTCGGGAACGCCGGCTAGGACCACCCACGGACGCCGCCAGCCAGGAGGGCGCCGCAGCCGCGCCAAGGGCTGCCGCCCCAGATCCGGAGTCCTCCGCCAGGAACGGAGCGAGCAGGGCCTCGCCGCCACCGTCACCGGCGACCGCGCATGGCTTGCCGGCGGCCACCTCGGGTGGCGACGAGGGGGAAGGAGGTGAGGAGTGGCGGCGCTGGGCGGAAACCCTAGTCGCCTCCCGAGTCGCCCGAGCGGACGACGCGGGGGCTGTGGGGGGGGGGGGGCTTTTGCTTCTTTTTCACACCTGTGCCAAAGAGCATTTCCAGCCGAAGGCCTTCCCAGGTGATTTTCTTGTGTCGGCGCCGAAAAAACGGCCAGTCGTGCCCCCAGGAGCCCAATTTTCGCCGACCTGGGCCGAAAACAGTGCCGGCGGACCCAAACCGAACCCGGCGCGCTGGGGGGCGCCCGGGGGCGCCGGGGCGAGCTGTTTTGGCGCGAAAAAGCCGCGGGCCAGCCGCGTCAGCGACACGGCGCCTCGTCTTCCCCCAACGGCCTCGGTTCCCATGGGGAATCAATGGCAAGGCTGCCGCCGGTCATCCTTACCATTGATTCCTCACGGGCGGCGCGTCACGGGACGGCGCGCCGATGCCTTCCCTCCCTCGCACGCGTTCACACGGGCGCGGCGCGGCTATATAGCCGGTGGCCTCACTCGCCTGTGCCCACACCAGTCCCGCCCCTCGCCGCCGCCCAGCCCCTCCCTCTGCCTCTCCCGAGCGCCGCCGCACAGCCCCTTCCTCTCCCTCTCTACCTCTCCCGAGCCCGTCGCCATGGCAGAGCGTTTCCCCGGAGACGAGGTGGTGGCCAACGGCTTCGGCCGCCGTTCGCTGCGCGAACAGGAGTTCTGGCTCCTGTTCCAGGCAAACATCCCGGCGCCGTCGGACATGCGCGCTGGGCCGACGGGGTGGAGGCTCAGCGACGGGGAGTGCCCATTCCCCCGTTGCCCGACGCCATGGCCAAGCCCAACTACTTCTCCGAGGAGGTGAGGTCGTACGCGCCTCCCTCACCGACGCCCAGCTCTCCCTCCCCCAGTACGCCGCCGACAACCACGCGGCTTGGGCGGCGTACTTCGAGCGCCGCCAGCAGCAGCGGTTGGCGTCCACCAACGACGCGCCGGTGGTCGGCGGCCGGCAAGAACAGCGAGGGGTGCCACCTGTGGTGGGGCGTCCCCGGCCGCACACTCGAGGGTGTGCTGATGCACCTCGAGGGCGGCAACGACCCGCCGTTGGCGTACCCGGCGAGGGTGGCCGCTCCGGCGCACCACCGATGCACCGGGCCATGGGCGCCAAGGAGGTTCGGGTCCTCCTCCTCTTCTTCCTCCTCGCGATCTTCCTCGCACTCTCCGGTGCTCCGGCCCTACTCGGCGTCAAGGCCGAGCCCGCGGCGGAGACGCCGCTCAGCCGGCGCACTCGCAGCGCCGACATCTGTTGGAAATATGCCCTAGAGGCAATAATAAATTGGTTATTATTATATTTCCTTGTTCATGATAATCGTTTATTATCCATGCTAGAATTGTATTGATAGGAAACTCAGATACATGTGTGGATACATAGACAACACCATGTCCCTAGTAAGCCTCTAGTTGACTAGCTCGTTGATCAATAGATGGTTACGGTTTCCTGACCATGGACATTGGATGTCGTTGATAACGGGATCACATCATTAGGAGAATGATGTGATGGACAAGACCCAATCCTAAGCATAGCACAAGATCGTGTAGTTCGTATGCTAAAGCTTTTCTAATGTCAAGTATCATTTCCTTAGACCATGAGATTGTGCAACTCCCGGATACCGTAGGAATACTTTGGGTGTGCCAAACGTCACAACGTAACTGGGTGGCTATAAAGGTACACTACAGGTATCTCCAAAAGTGTCTGTTGGGTTGGCACGAATCGAGACTGGGATTTGTCACTCCGTGTAAGCGGAGAGGTATCTCTGGGCCCACTCGGTAGGACATCATCATAATGTGCACAATGTGATCAAGGAGTTGATCACGGGATGATGTGTTACGGAACGAGTAAAGAGACTTGCCGGTAATGAGATTGAACAAGGTATCGGGATACCGACGATCGAATCTCGGGCAAGTATCGTACCGATGGACAAAGGGAATTGTATACGGGATTGATTAAGTCCTTGACATCGTGGTTCATCCGATGAGATCATCGTGGAACATGTGGGAGCCAACATGGGTATCCAAATCCCGCTATTGGTTATTGACCGAAGAGTCATCTCGGTCTGGAGGTAAAGAATTATATATAGGAAGTGCTATTTCGGCCATCGGGACAAGTTTCGGGGTCACCGGTATTGTACCGGACCACGGAAGGGTCCCGGGGGTCCACCGGGTGGGGCCACCTGCCCCGGGGGGCCACATGGGCTGTAGGGGGTGCGCCTTGGCCTGTATGGGCCAAGGGCACCAGCCCCAAGAGGCCCATGCACCAAGAGAGAGGGAAAGGAAGAGTCCTAAAGGGGGAAGGCACCTCCTAGGTGCCTTGGGGAGGTGGGACTCCTCCCTGGCCGCACCCTTCCTTGGAGGAAGGGCCAAGGCTGCGCCCCCCTCTCCCTTGGCCCTATATATAGTGGGGGGAAGGGAGGGCAACAATACCTAAGCCCTGGCGCCTCCCTCTCCCTCCCATGTGACACATCTCCCTCCTCCCGCAGCGCTTGGCGAAGCCCTGTTGGAATCCCGCTACTTCCACCACCACGCCATCGTGCTGCTGGATATCCATTAACCTCTCCTCCCCCCTTGCTGGATCAAGAAGGAGGAGACGTCGCTGCTCCGTACGTGTGTTGAACGCGGAGGTGCCGTCCGTTCGGCGCTAGGATCATCGGTGATTTGGATCACGATGAGTACGACTCCATCAACCCCGTTCTCTTGAATGCTTCCGCGCGCGATCTACAAGGGTATGTAGATCCACTCCTCCCTCGTTGCTAGATGACTCCATAGATTGATCTGGGTGACACGTAGGAAAATTTTGAATTATTGCTACGTTCCCCAACAGTGGCATCATGAGCTAGGTCTATGCGTAGTTACTATGCACGAGTAGAACACAAAGTAGTTGTGGGCGTTGATTTTGTTCAATATGCTTACCGTTACTAGTCCAATCTTGATTCGGCGGCATTGTGGGATGAAGCGGCCTGGACCAACCTTACACGTACGCTTACGTGAGACCGGTTCCACCGACAAACATGCACTAGTTGCATAAGGTGGCTGGCGGGTGTCTGTCTCTCCCACTTTAGTCGGATCGGATTCAATGAAAAGGGTCCTTATGAAGGGTAAATAGCAATTGGCATATCACGTTGTGGTTTTGTGTAGGTAAGAAACGTTCTTGCTAGAAACCCATAGCATCCACGTAAAACATGCAAACAACAATTAGAGGACGTCTAACTTGTTTTTGCAGGGTATGCTATGTGATGTGATATGGCCAAAGGATGTGATGAATGATATATGTGATGTATGAGATGATCATGTTCTTGTAATAGGAATCACGACTTGCATGTCGATGAGTATGACAACCGGCAGGAGCCATAGGAGTTGTCTTAATTTATTTATGACCTGCGTGTCAACATAAATGTCATGTAATTACTTTACTTTATTGCTAACCGCTAGCTGTAGTAGTAGAAGTAATAGTTGGCGAGACAACTTCATGGAGACACAATGATGGAGATCATGATGATGGAGATCATGGTGTCATGCCGGTGACGATGATGATCATGGAGCCCCGAAGATGGAGATCAAAAGGAGCAATATGATATTGGCCATATCATGTCACTATTTTATTGCATGTGATGTTTATCATGTTTATACATCTTATTTGCTTAGAACGACGGTAGTAAATAAGATGATCCCTCATTAAAATTTCAAGAAAGTGTTCCCCCTAACTGTGCACCGTTGCGACAGTTCGTTGTTTCGAAGCACCACGTGATGATCGGGTGTATAGATTCTTACGTTCGAATACAACGGGTGTTGATGAGCCTAGCATGTACAGACATGGCCTCGGAACACACGCGAAACACTTAGGTTGACTTGACGAGCCTAGCATGTACAGACATGGCCTCGGAACACAAGAGACCGAAAGGTCGAGCATGAGTCGTATGGTAGATATGATCAACATGAAGATGTTCACCGATGTTGACTAGTCCGTCTCACGTGATGATCGGACACGGCCTAGTTGACTCGGATCATGTAATCACTTAGATGAATAGAGGGATGTCTATCTGAGTGGGAGTTCATAAGATGAACTTAATTATCCTGAACATAGTCGAAAGGTCTTCGCAAATTATGTCGAAGCACACGCTTTAGTTCTACTGTTTAGATATGTTCCTAGAGAAAATTTAGTTGAAAGTTGATAGTAGCAATTATACGGACTAGGTCCGTAAACTGAGGATTTTCCTCATTGCTTCATAGAAGGCTTATGTCCTTAATGCACTGCTCAGTGTGCTGAACCTCGAACGTCGTTTGTGGATGTTGCGAACATCTGACATACACATTTTGATAACTACGTGATAGTTCAGTTAAACGGTTTAGAGTTGAGGCACCGAAGACGTTTTGAAATGTCGCGAAACATATGAGATGTTTCGAGGGCTGGAATTGGAATTTCAGGCTTGTGCCCACGTCAAGAGGTATAAGACCTCCGACGATTTTCTTAACCTGCAAACTAAGGGAGAAAAGCTCAATTGTTGAACTTGTGCTCAGATTGTCTGAGTACAACAATCATTTGAATCAAGTGGGAGTTGATCTTCCAGATGAGACAGTGATGTTTCTCCGAAGTCATTACCACCAAGCTGCTAGAGCTTCGTGATGAACTATAATATATCAGGGACATATATGATGGTCCTTGAGATATTCGCGATGTTTGACACCACAAAAGTAGAAATCAAGAAGGAGAATCAATTGTTGATGGTTGGTGAAACCACTAGTTTCAAGAAGGGCAAGGGCACGAAGGGATACTTTATGAAACGGCAATTCAGCTGCTGCTCTAGTGAAGAAACCCAAAGTTGAACCCAAACCCGAGACTAAGTGCTTCTGTAATAAGGGGAACAGCCACTGGAGCAGAATTACCCTAGATACTTGGTAGATTAGAAGGCTGGCAAGGTCGATAGAAGTATATTGGATATACATTGTGTTGATGTGTACTTTACTAGTACTCCTAGTAGCACCAGGGTATTAGATACCGGTTCGGTTGCTAAGTGTTAGTAACTCGAAATAAAAGCTACGGAATAAGCGGAGACTAGCTAAAGGTGAGCTGGCAATATGTGTTGGAAGTTTTTCCCAAGCTTGATGTGATCAAGCATCGCACGCTCCCTCTACCATCGAGATTGGTGTTTGCGTTGAGCATAAACATGATTGGATTATGTCTATCGCAATACGGTTATTCATTTAAGGAGAATAATGGTTACTCTGTTTATTTGAATAATACCTTCAATGGTCTTGCACCTAAAATGAATAGTTTATTGAATCTCGATCATAGTGATACATATGTTCATGCCAAAAGATATAAGATAATGATAGTACCACCTACTTGTGGCACTGCCACGTAAGTCATATCGGTATAAAACGCATGAAGAAGCTCCATGTTGATGGATCTTTGGGCTCACTCGTTTTGAAAAGTTTGAGACATGCGAACCATGTCTATTGGTGTATATGCATGAAGAAACTCCATGCAAATGGACCGTTCGGACTCGCTTGATTTTGAATCACTTGAGACATGCAAATCATACCACATGGGCAAGATGACTGAAAGCCTCGTTTTTCAGTAAAATGGAACTAGAAAGCAACTTGTTGGAAGTAATACATTTTGATGTGTGCAGTCCAATGAGTGCTGAGGCGTGTAGTGGATATTGTTATGTTCTTACTTCACAGATGATTTGAGTAGATGTTGAGTATATTTACTTGATGAATCACGAGTCTGAATTATTGAAAGGTTCAAGTAATTTCAGGGTGAAGTTGAAAGATCGTCGTGACAAGAGGATAAAATA
Organism: Triticum urartu; assembly: GCF_003073215.2. NCBI lineage: Eukaryota > Viridiplantae > Streptophyta > Magnoliopsida > Poales > Poaceae > Triticum > Triticum urartu. The sequence goes on from NC_053026.1 coordinate 585,646,403, forward strand.
TCTATGATATGATCATAGAGATGAATATCTGAATTACGAGTTTGGCACAGAATTAAGACATTGTGGAAATTGTTTCACAACTAATACAGCCTGGAACACCATAGTGTGATGGCGTGTCCGAACATCATAACTGTACCCTATTGGATATGATGCATACCATGATGTCTCTTATCGAATTACCACGATAGTTTATGGGTTAGGCATTAGAGACAACCACATTCACTTTAAATAGGGCACCACGTAATTCCGATGAGATGACACCGTATGAACTATGGTTTAGAGAAAATCTAAGCTGTCATTTCTTAAAAGTTTGGGGCTACGATGCTTATGTTAAAAAGTTTCAGGCTGATAAGCTCGAACCCAAAGCGGATAAATGCATCTTCATAGGACACCCAAAACAGTTGGGTATACCTCCTGTCTCAGATTCAAAAGCAATAAGGGATTGTTTCTAGAATCGGGTCCTTTCTCGAGGAAAAGTTTCTCTCGAAAGAATTGAGTGGGAGGATGGTGGAGACTTGATGAGGTTATTGAACCGTCTCTTCAACTAGTGTGTGGCAGGGCACAGGAAGTTGTTCCTGTGGCACCTACACCAATTGAAGTGGAAGCTTATGATAGTGATCATGAAACTTCAGATCAAGTCACTACCAAACCTCGTAGGATGACAAGGATGCGTACTACTTCAGAGTGGTACGTAATCCTGTCTTGGAAGTCATGTTGCTAGACAACAATGAACCTACGAGCTATGGAGAAGCGATGGTGGGCCCGGATTCCGATAAATGGCTCGAGGCCATAAAATCCGAGAGAGGATCCATGTATGAAAACAAAGTGTAGACTTTGGCGGAACGGCTCGATGGTCGTAAGGCTGTTGAGTTCAGATGGATTTTAAAAGGAAGACGGACAATGATGGTAAATGTCACCATTAAGAAATCTCGACTTGTCGTTAAGAAGTTTCCCGACAAGTTCAAGGAGTTGACTACGGTGAGACTTTCTCACTCATAGCGATGCTAAGAGTCTGTTGGAATTATATTAGCGATTACTGCATTATTTATGAAATCTTGCAGATAGGATGTCAAAACATTGTTTCCTCGACGATTTTCTTGAGGAAAGGTTGTATGTAATACAACCGAAAGGTTTTGTCAATCCTGAAAGATGCTAATAAGTATGCAAAGCCCCAGCAATCCTTCTGAGGACTGGAGTAAGCATCTCGGAGTTGGAATGTGTGCTTTGATGATGATCAAAGATTTTGGGTTTATACAAAGTTTATGAGAAACTTGTATTTCCAAAGAAGTGAGTGGGAGCACTATAGAATTTCTGATGAATATATGTTGTTGACATATTGTTGATCAGAAATGACGTAGAATTTCTGGAAAGCATATAGGGTTATTTGGAAAGTGTTTTTCAATGGAAAGCCTGGATTAAGCTACTTGAACATTGAGCATCAAGATCTATAAGGATAGATCAAAACGCTTAATGGTACTTTCAAATGAGCACATACCTTGACATGATCTTGAAGGTGTTCAAGATGGATCAGTCAAAGAAGGAGTTCTTGCCTAAGTTGTAAGGTGTGAACATTGAGTAAGACTCGAAACCTGACCACGGCAGAATAGAGAGAAAGGACGAAGGTCGTCCCCTATGCTTAAGACATAGGCCCTACAGTATGCTATGCTGTGTACCGCACCTGAAATGTGCCTTGCCATAAGTCAGTCAAGGGGTACAAGAGTGATCCAAGAATGGATCACAAGACAGCGGTCAAAGTTATCCTTAGTAACTAGTGGACTGAGGAATTTTCTCGATTATGGAGGTGGTAAAAGAGTTCGTCGTAAAGGGTTACGTCGATGCAAGCTTAACACCTATCCGGATAGCTCTGAGTAGAGATACCGGATACGTATAATGGAGCAACAATTTAGTATAGCTCCAAGCAGAACAGTTATTGGAAATGGCTCCAAATATAGCGTAGAGATTTGCGAAGTACATACGGATCTGAATGTTGCAGACCCGTTGACTAAAACCTCTCTCACAAGCAACATGATCAAACCCAGAACTCATTGAGTGTTAATCACATAGTGATGTGAACTAGATTATTGACTCTAGTAAACTCTTTGGATGTTGGTCACATGGCTATGTGACCTATGAGTGTTAATCATGGCGATGTGAACTAGATTATTGACTCTGTGCAAGTGGGAGACTGTTGGAAATATGCCCTAGAGGCAATAATAAATTGGTTATTATTATATTTCCTTGTTCATGATAATCGTTTATTATCCATGCTAGAATTGTATTGATAGGAAACTCAGATACATGTGTGGATACATAGACAACACCATGTCCCTAGTAAGCCTCTAGTTGACTAGCTCGTTGATCAATAGATGGTTACGGTTTCCTGACCATGGACATTGGATGTCGTTGATAACCAGGATCACATCATTAGGAGAATGATGTGATGGACAAGACCCAATCCTAAGCATAGCACAAGATCGTGTAGTTCGTATGCTAAAGCTTTTCTAATGTCAAGTATCATTTCCTTAGACCATGAGATTGTGCAACTCCCGGATATCGTAGGAATACTTTGGGTGTGCCATACGTCACAACGTAACTAGGTGGCTATAAAGGTACACTACAGGTATCTCCAAAAGTGTCTGTTGGGTTGGCACGAATCAAGACTGGGATTTGTCACTCCGTGTAAGCGGAGAGGTATCTCTGGGCCCACTCGGTAGGACATCATCATGATGTGCACAATGTGATCAAGGAGTTGATCACGGGATGATGTGTTACGGAACGAGTAAAGAGACTTGCCGGTAACAAGATTGGACAAGGTATCGGGATACCGACGATCGAATCTCGGGCAAGTATCATACCGATGGACAAAGGGAATTGTATACGGGATTGATTAAGTCCTTGACATCGTGGTTCATCCGATGAGATCATCATGGAACATGTGGGAGCCAACATGGGTATCCAGATCTTGCTGTTGGTTATTGACCGAAGAGTCATCTCGGTCATGTCTGCATGTCTCCCGAACCCGTAGGGTCTACACACTTAAGGTTCTATGACGCTAGGGTTATAGAGATATTAGTATGCGGTAACCCGAATGTTGTTCGGAGTCCCGGATGAGATCCCGGACGTCACGAGGAGTTCCGGAATGGTCCGGAGGTAAAGAATTATATATAGGAAGTGTTATTTCGGCCATCGGGACAAGTTTCGGGGTCACCGGTATTGTACCGGGACCACCGGAAGGGTCCCGGGGGTCCACCGGGTGGGGCCACCTGCCCCGGGGGGCCACATGGGCTGTAGGGGTGTGCGTCTTGGCCTATATGGGCCAAGGGCACCAGCCCCAAGAGGCCCATGTGCCAAGAGATAAGGAAAGGAAGAGTCCTAAAGGGGGAAGGCACCTCCTATGTGCCTTGGGGAGGAGGGACTCCTCCCTAGCCGCACCCTTCCTTGGAGGAAGGGCCAAGGCTGCGCCCCCCCTCTCCCTTGGCCCTATATATAGTGGGGGGGAAGGGAGGGCAGCCCCATCTAAGCCTTGGCGCCTCCCTCTCTGTGACACCCCAAAAATTTGGCCTTGTTTTAATGGATTAAATTTTTTGCCAGGAATTAAAACTTTGAATTTCTGAGCTCCATTTTGATTTTTTAAATAATTTGTTTCCCTGTTATGATGAGTTTTTACCAAAGAGAAAATTTTCAAATATGTCATTGGACTTATTTAATATGTCAAGAGAAACTTTCCCTTATTTAATATAACTAATTAACTAATTAAATTGCTTGATCTTTATTTTCTTGAAAAAATGGTTTTTCAAGGTTAAATGGACATATTTGAACTACAACCATTTGATAAATTCACTTAAAATTCCAACCAAAATTTGGAGATGTCATGTGATGTTTTTAAATCACTTTTGTGCAAAAACATCTTTATTTTATGAAATATTTTGAGCTCTACACCCATTTTTCTTCTCTGGTCCAGTGGGCAATTTTGCACTACAACCCATTTAAATAATTCTTTCTAGCCTCCACAAAAATTATGGGATGATGGTAATAGCCTATGATTCATCTTTATGCAAAAACCTAGTGCTGTTCTTTGAAAAATTTGAGTGAATCAACCTCATCTTCATTCTGGACCGACTAGATGGTTTGTACAGCAACCATATTTTTGCTTGCTCTTTAACCCTTGATTCTTTCTCCTACTTGTAGTCCTCCATGTTAAACCTCTAAATCCAGGAGCATGCACCCATTGGATTAATTTTGGTTCATGAAATAATGTCATTTATTTCCTGTCCAGAATTGAAGTTTTGCAAAACTTGCACTAACAAGTTTCTGCTTTTGGCAAACCAACGTTACCACCCTCTTATTCATCTAAAGAGACCACCATCTGGAAGTTTTGGCCACCCCAAGAGATGCCTAGGTGCCTGTGGCATTTTGTCGAACACCTGGAGAGCATGACCAGTTTTAACATGAGTTTTGGCATTGCACTGTGGGCTTGCACCTCTGATCAAACAAGCATGTCCACTAGGCTCCCAGTTGCTCCTAACCTGGGTCTGTTAATTGCCAGCCTCGACCGCGACCTCTAGCGTGCTCTGGCATAGTGTCGAACACGTCCCGTGCACGCCCGGAGCGCGAGCAGAGCGCGCGTATTGCACGACCCGCGCCCGAGCCGACACGCTGGCCCCACGGCTTTGGCCCGCTCTGCAGCACCTCGCCACGCGCTCCCCTTCTCACGCAACACGCCAAGCAGCCCCCGCCGCGCCCGACAGGCCAAGCGCTAGCCGCCGCCGCCGCCCGACAGCCTCTGCCCATGTCGGCGCCGCCAAAGCCACTCCCGCTCGCCACCTGGCCCCTGGAGCAGTGCCCACTCGTCCACTAGCTCTTGCCGTCATCCCCAGCCACGCCACGTCGCCCTAGCCACAGAGAGGCGGTTCGCCGGAGAGCTTATCCACGGCCGCCGTGGAACCGACCTCGACGAGCTATAAATGGAGGCCCCCGAGCCTCCCCGAGCACACAGGCAACCATAGAATGCTCCCCTAGTTCTCCCGTGGCAGCCAATCGATCCGGGGAGGTCTCCTTCCTCATCTCCGGCAACTGCAGCCACCGCCATCGCCCCGGCCAATTCGGCACCACCAGGGCCTCCCCCTCTCCGTTCTCTCCACCAAGAGCTTCCTCATCCTCCCGTGAACCCGCCCCCTACTCAATGTTGATCAGGAACCACCGTAGCTCCAATCACACCCAGCTCCCGAAGCTCCACTCCGCCGCGAAGCTCACCGCCGACGACCCCGCCCACCCCCTAGACCGTAACACCCACCGGCGGGACCGCCTCGATCCCCTGAGCCCGTGGATGGCTTCGGTTTCTCGAACGGAGCCGCCAAACGCCGACAGCGATCGCCGGAGCTCCGCCTCCACTCGGGATAGAGAAAGAGGAGGGAGGAGACTGGTTAAACCTGACCAGTGGGCCCCCTGGACCCACTGTCAGCGACCCCGCGCCGTCCATGCTGGAGTAAGTGGAGGCGTCATACCCGTAATACGTCTTCTCTGCGCGAAAGCGTAATCTCTTCGAAACGTTTTCTTTTCTGTTTTAATTTAAATAACAGATTTTGACCACAACTTTGACTGGCTATAACTTTTTTAATATAACTCCAAATGAATTAATTCTTTTTCCTACATCTCTCAAATATTGTCTAGTTTATTTTAAGATTTATTTGAAAATTTTCCGAACAACTTTTTTGTACTGTTTTTGAAACGTGTGTTAATTCAAATATATTTTTAAAATAGGATTTTTGGGAGAGAAGGAAACTTTCAAAAGTTTTGGAGAGAACCACACCCCTCCACAACTTTAAGGCAAGCATTCTGAACCCTGGCATAATGTTTTTGGTGTGTTATTTGACATGTTTATAACACCACCTTATATCGGAGGACTTGTTATTTCATGTGACATGATCATTTGCATGGAAGCATATCAGTGATTTCCTTGCTGTTGGAAATGAATATAATTGTGATGGTAATCATCCTCATGTGCCTTGCATGCATGCCGGAAAGGAATCCGGGAAAGCCTCGGCCTTGGGTAGGCGTGAGCTTGTCGCCGGTCCCCGTCGGGACGGTTATGTCCGGTATGGCATGGTAAGGTACATTGAGTGGTGATTTCTTCGGTTTGAAATATATTTGTTTACATGTCATGCAGGGAACTTATAAACCTCCTGAGTCGACCGTAGACCGATTCTTGTTTCCAGTAACCCCCATACTTGCTTGTACTACCACTTGTCCCTGCCGCAGGTAGGGTATGGTTCAGTAAGTCGTCAACCCCTTTCAAGCACACACCGTACAGAGAGGCCATGGTGGAAGATATCGGTTGTAGCCGGTAGGCATGCCACCTGGTCCGGGGGCATGGGTGTTTCCGGTTGGGACCGAGAGGGGAGGCCACCCCTTAGAGCGCGCGATATAAATTTGATCCCATGCTACGCGAGGTTGTAGCCTCCCCACTTAGAGTTTTGCTTAACAAGTGTCGTGGGTGTTCCCAGACACCGATGAGTTAAGCTGGTGTGTGCAAGTTAGGCGTGTTTTCAACTAAAAGACCGTAGACGGAGTTAGTCCCGATGGACTAAAGGAATCCGTTACTCGTGGGTAAAGAGTACACCCTCTGCAGAGATTAAACCTATTCGAATAGCCGTGTCCATGGTTAAGGATTACAGTCTGGGATGGGTCAAGTGTTGGTCTTAGTGTCGGTCTTCGGAGGAGAGATTGTTAAACCAGAACTTGGACCGTGACTTGTGACTTGTGAAGATTATGATTATTATCTTGTGATGGACTAACCCGTTGCATTATTTATATTATCGAGTATCCCTGGACGGTTCTACCTCCTGGATATTCATTGTGATTATTTCTTTTCAAGCCCTTTATGTGGTGTCGCTCAGACGCCCGACTGTGGCATTTCTTTTAAAGCCCTTTATGTGGTGTCGCTCAGACGCCCGACTGTGGCATTTCTTTTAAAGCCCTTTATGTGGTGTCTCTTAGACGCCCGACTGTGGCATTTCTTTTTAAGCCCTTTATGTGGTGTCGCTCAGACGCCCGACCGCGGCAATTTGTTCTCTCTCTATTACCGCTTATGCATGTTGCATGATAATAACCTGCTTGCATGCATAAAAGATATTTTATTTATGACTGACGATGTGATCATAAAATTTTTCCGTGCATGATTATCAATTATATTATACCTGTGTTCTTAATGGTTGCGAGTACATTCAAAGTACTCACTGGCTTGTCCCTGGCTATTGTCTTGGCCAGATTGCTTTCTTGGAGAGGAGCGTGGCGATAACAGCACCGGAAACTAAGCAACGGTGATAACAGCCTCGCGAAGATAGGAGTTAACCTGGTCAGCTGTTCCTGTGGGAAATGGAGTCCCATAGACACTGATGTCTCACAAACCGCTTCCGCCATCGACCACTAGAAAACCATTTGATGTACTCATAGGCCACAATGGTCTTGTACTACACATTTTGTACTTTTGCTTGGAATTTCTGTAACAAGTTGGTGCCTCATCAGCTAACAGTAATCCTGGGGCTGGTGAGCACAACGGCCATTTTCTGGAAATCTATGTCCAGAAAACCGGTCGTGACACTCTCCCTCCCGTGACACATCTCCCTCCTCCCGCAGCGCTTGGCGAAGCCCTGTTGGAATCCCGCTACTTCCACCACCACGCCATCGTGCTACTGGATATCCATTAACCTCTCCTCCCCCCTTGCTGGATCAAGAAGGAGGAGACGTTGCTGCTCCGTACGTGTGTTGAACGCGGAGGTGCCGTCCGTTCGGCGCTAGGATCATCGGTGATTTGGATCACAACGAGTATGACTCCATCAACCCCGTTCTCTTGAACGCTTCCGCGCGCGATCTACAAGGGTATGTAGATCCACTCCTCCCTCGTTGCTAGATGACTCCATAGATTGATCTTGGTGACACGTAGGAAAATTTTGAATTATTGCTACGTTCCCCAACAACATCGTCATCAACGAGGGCGGCCGGCGCGCCTCCTCGTCGGCTCCTCCTCCACGCTTAGTCAAGCCAAAGATGGAGCCAGGGCTCGCGCTGGTGAAGAAGGAGCCGGCCGCGCCGGTGAAGACGGAGCTCGACGATGACGGCACGGCCCTGGAATGGGCGCGCAGGGACTCCATAGCGATGGAGAAGGAGTGCCAAGAGAAGGCGAAGGAGCGCCAGTGCGCCGCCCAGCGCTGTTTCGTGGAGCGCCGCCGCGGCCGCGACGAAGGCGGGGTCGTCGTCATCTGCCACAGCGACGACGACGACGCGCCGCCGCCACCAGCCCGCGTTGGCGATGCTGGTCAGGGGTCCACCAGGGACGGCCACGTCAAGGAGAAGTACAAAGACGGCGGCGACGATGGCGACTAGTCGGCGTTCAGCCAGTTTCTCTTTTAGTTTAGTTATCTATTTTGCTATGTAATGAAAACCGGCGAACATGTCTAATATATGCCCAAGTTTGCCGAAATTTATCATGTTTAGCCGAACTTCGCCGAACTGTGCCGAAATTTTCTATACAAATTTTATTTTTAAACGCGCCTGGGGGCGGCCCTGGGGCCGGCGGCTGGGGACCAACTCGCCCCCAGGCCGAATTTTTGCGTCGGCTCACCCCCAGGCGGCGATTTTAGGCGCCCCCTGGGGGGCCAACGGCTGGAGATGCTCTTAGGGCATGTACAATGGTACACTATCTTAGGAGTGTCGTGTAAAATAAATGATGAGATGGAGGAAAGAGAACTCATAAAAAAAATAGTCTTCTTTTAGAGCAACTCCAACGGGCCGACTCAAACGGACGGCGCTTTTGTCCGCTTTTTGTCCGTTTGGGTCGGCCGTCCGCCCGCCGTCCGTCCTCTTTTAGATTTGGATCGGCAGTGCGCCCAACAGGCCGACCCATTTCATGACCGCGCGCACTTTAGATCATGCCAGCGGCCATGCCGTCGCCCTGGTTTTGGCGCTCCAGCGCGCGGGGGAAAAGTGGCTCCAGCGCGCGCTGGTTTTGATGCTCCAGCGCGCGGGAAAGATTCACGCACGCGCCGTGGCCGGCGCTTGTTATAAAAAGGCGCTCCCTCCACATTCTGTCCGCCGCCCACTCGTCTCGCCCCGTCTCACTATCCTCGCCGCCTCTGCGCCACCATGTCGATGCGCCGCCTGGGCGCTTCGGATTTTCACGGAGTCCGCGAGCGCCGCTCCGGCGCCTTCTCCTCCGAGATCTGGTTTGGTGAGAAACGCCTCATCCTTGGCACCTTCGACACCGCAGAGGAGGCGCCCCGCGCGCACGACGCAGCGGCATGGCACCTCCTGAGGCCTCGTCGGGATATGAATTTTTCCGACGTGTCGAGCCAGCGGGCGCAGGATCTCGCGCCTCTCCCGCGGCTTTTCACCGACGAGAATCATCGTGTCCACCGGAGGCGGCAGCGTCGCCTCGCCATCGCCAAGATGGGCGTGGAAGCCATGGTGGTGGGGCGTGAACGCTTCCCGCAGGACATCGTCGATGAGCGCCAGTTCTACAAGCAAAGGAGGACGGAGAGGGACGCGGGGAGGACGGAGCGAGCCGCCTATCGGGAGGACAAGCGTGCGCGGAAGCAGGCCGCTCAATTGAAACTGAAGCTACGAGAAATGTCGGGTTGGGACTTCGAAGACGAGCAGCATGCTGACGCCTACATTCAGACGTCAGAGGAGGACATTACCGAATCGGAGTCGGAAAGCAGTGAGTAGTTGGTCTTTTCTTTTATCTGTGTACGCTAGAACTATCGACGTATCCTTTTTTATCGAAAAAATGGCCGGCAGCGTCGGTGATGAAGTAGGTGGGCGAGGGTGTGTTGTTCGATGTGAAGAGGCCAATGTGCCACCGACCAGCAGGCCTGGGGAGGAGAGAGGGCGAGCGCGCGCGTCCGCCTTGTGTCTGCGCCGATGCAAATCCGGCTCAAAATTGGCCGGAAATGGGTCGGCAGGCGGACGAAAGCGGGCATGCGTCCGTTTGGGTCGGCGCGTTGGGCTGACTTTTCTGGCCGCACCGACCCAAACGGACGGCGGCGGACGAAATGGGTCGCCCCATTGGTGTTGCTCTTATTTAAGAGAAGACAAGAGATGATCTCTTAGCACAATATGTCTCATCACGTTTTTAGGAATAACTAGTTATTGAAGATGAGGTTAAGAGATGACCAATTGTAGACATTCTTTTTTGTCATCTCTAATTTACATACAAAACTTAAGATAAGACCTTCTTATCAACCATTGTACATGCCCTTAGGAGTTTGCCGAATTCACGACTTTGTCGCGTTGAATTACGCTTGCTGACCACCACACTCCCTGAAAAACAAACACTTAGGCCCTGTTCGGAGCACCTCTACCCCACAACTCTACTCCTGGAGTTGGTGGAGTTACAATTCAAAATTGCGGGGCAGCTATTTCCTGGCTCCGTAGCTCTCGGAATTTCGTGGAGCTGGTGGAACTCCGAATAGGCCCTTACTTGATAGGTCATTCTGATGCCTCTCAATTCAACTACACGTATTTCCCATGCATTTTCCTTGAACTCAATTCAAACTTGTGAATGTTACCAGGCCTTAAGAATTGTTCCATCACGTACTTGGGTATCGAGCACTATAAAAAAAGACACATCCGTGACATTTTGGACCGAACGAATTTTTTTTCTGTCATACATATGACACTTCTATGACGATAATTGTGACAAAATCCGGTATCATCATAGATGTGGTGGGCCCTACTTCTATGACAAAAAATCATGACAGAAAATGGGCTTTTCGTCCTGGGCGGGCCGGAGACGCAGCTGCATGACATTCTTTGGGCTGTCCATGACGGAAAAAACCGTGGTAGAAGCGAGGGGGAGGAAAATTTTGGGGAGTTCCCGGTTACGGTGGGAGGTCGGGGGCCGAGCGATGCGCGTTTCTCTCGTACATGTATGCGTGTGTGTGCGCGCCGTTGGCTCTAACTGAACCCGAGCGAGGCATTGGGCTCTAACTGAACCCGAGCGATTGCACTGCAGGCTACGCATTACTGAACCTGAGCGATCGATCGATGGCTGTTAACTGAACCCGATCGATCGATTCCTTCGCTACTGCTGCTAACTGAAGCCGATCGATGGGATGAACAGTGCGCGTTGCGGGGGGGTTTGGATGAACAGTGAGCGGTGGCATTGCCTCTGGATGAACAGGAACCCGTGGTGTGGTGGAGGGCTGGATGAACAGTAGATGGTGGAGGGGTGCCCGTGGAGGGCTGGATGAACAGGACCCCGTGGTGTGGAGGGCTGGATGAACAGTAGACGGTGGAGGGGTGGTTGAACAGGACCCCCGTGGTGTGGAGGGCTGGATGAACAGTAGACAGTGGAGGGGTGCCCATGGAGGAGTGGTTGAACAGGACCCCGTGGTGTGGAGGGCTGGATAAACAGTAGACGGTGGAGGGGTGGTTGAACAGTAGCCGGTGGAGTAGCGCGCGGCGGAGGCTGGATGAACAGGAGCCCGTGGAGGCTGGAGGAGGTCGACGGTGGAGATGAACAGTATCCCGTGGAGTCCCGTTTTGCGGTACGCCACACCCCTCCTGATGAACAGGACCCCTGTTTCGACCGTAGCGCTCCAACACAAGTCTGTTTCCTCCGTTTTGCGGTACGCCACATCCCTCCCGATCAACAGGACCCCCGTTTTGACCGTAGGAGGTCCGTTTCCTCCGTTTTGCGGTACGCCAGACCCCTCCCGATGAACAGGATCCCGTTTCGAACATGACCGGTCGAACACAAGGCCGTTTCCTCCGTTCAGTGGTACGCCAGGCCTCGTTTCCATCGCCTGTTCCGTCCAAGCCCTCCCGATGAACACGACGCATTCCGTTGCCTCCCCATGAACACGAAGCATTCTGTTGCCTGCCCATGAACACGACGACGACGCTGTTTCTCCATTCCGACCCAGCCATGTACACGAGCCCTGGCCGTACGTATGCGCGAGTAGGCGTTCGAGACCCCGCCCATATGTACACATACGTGGCCGTATTTTCTTTCTTGCACCCTGGCCGTTGTACGTACGTGTAAATGCTACATGCGCGCCTCTACTACGACACATGCGCGCCTCTACATCGACCAGTATGTACGTACACATTCGCAACCAGAATGACAACGCTACGTACGCTTCGACCAGGTGGGTCCCGACTGTCAGGCACTTCCTTACCTGCGAAGATGTAGCTGGTGGGTCTCAGCAGTCAGGGGGCGAATCATTTTTTTTGCCCGTACGCACTTCCTTGCATGCGAAGATGTAGCTGGTGGGTCCCAGCAGTCAGGGGAAATGTTTTTTTGTGAAATACAGTGGCCCGTCCGGTGGGTCCCGCTGTTAGGTGGAGGAATAATTATTTTGCACGTAATAAGAAGGCACTTCCTTGCTGCGGACGTGGACCTAGCTGTCAGCCTCTCCATGTACAGTCCACGTCCGATGGAAGCCGTTCCTTGACCACGTTGACCACGCCGCGCCGAGAGCACCAGGGTGGTGGAGGACGACGAGGCCGAGGAAGGGGACGACGCGGAGCCGGGGAAGACGCGGCAGTGGATGCCCACACGTAGAGGAGTACGAGGGTTCACTGGTTCGCTACGGTGTGAGGTTGTCGTCGCCGTAGAATAACAGGGGGTGTGGGTGAGTAGAGAGATGGCCTGGCCAGCGGTGGGAGTAGTAGGGGCGGTGAGGCCTCCACCGCATCGCAGCTGGCCACGGGAGGCAGGAGCACAAGGCACGACCGGCGCTGGTTTGGGCGGCTGGAGCAAGAAGACCAGAGGTTGAAGAAGCACTACGGCCGTTGGATGGACATCGTACGATCACTGGAGCTAGAATCATGCATATTGACTAAGTTGACAAAGCCCTCCGTCCCCGTCAACTTAGTAGGCCCACAAGTCAGCCTGCCACTATACTTGGTCCCAGCTAACAGGGGGAGTATTCATTTTTTTGTGCGTAATAAGGAGGCACTTCCTTGCGTGCGGAGATATAGCTGGTGGGTCCGAGCTATCGGCGGCGGTAACGTTTTTTTCGCGAAATACAGAGGCCCTTTCGGTGGGTCCCTGATGTCAGGTGGAGGAATCATTATTTTGCGCGTAATAAGGAGGCATTTCCTTGCGTGCGGCCATGGACCCAGCTGTCGGCCTCTCCACGTAAAGTCCACTTCAGATGCATGTCGGCCGTTGACCACGTTGACCAGGCCGCACCGAGAGCACCAGGGAGATGGACGACGGCGAGGCCTAGGAAGGGAACGACACGGAGGCAGGGAAGACTCGGCAGTTGTTTCCCACGCGGAGGGGAGTACGACTGTATGAGGGTTTACTGGTTCGTCTGCCATTGCCGGAGAATAACAGCAGGTGTGGGTGAGTAGAGGGATGGCTAGGCCAGCGATAGGAGTACGGTGGGGCGGTGAGGCCTGCGCGGTAGCAGAGCCAGCCGCGGGGAGGAGGGAGCAGGCAGTCCCGTCGGCGCCTGTTTGAGTGGCTGGTGCAGGAAGAGCATATATTGAAGAAGCGCGACGGCCGTTGGATGGCCATCCAACAGTCACTGCTTGTGCACTAACTTTTTTTAGGAAAGCCTCAAATCTGTGAAAAACAGCATACAACCCATTTGCTAATTCTTAAGGTTTTTTTGGAGCCCATATTCTTTTTGTTAGTATTATAGCCATATTGTGGCCACGGTTAAAAAATTATACGAAATTTTGCATATTTCGGTGCGGTCCGAACTGTTTTTAATCCCGAAATTTCGACTCATATTCAAACTGATTTTAAAAATAAATGTATATCAATATAAAATCCAACAAATTCTCCACGCATAAAAATTAATATAATTTAAAATCTCGAAATGAAAAAGAGATATTTGAAACTAATTGCCAGTTTGATGTGTTTTAAAACTGTACAACCCATTTCTCCTTACTGATGGGCCATTTTCTCCGCCAGCCGAATGAAAGCTCTCCTCATCTTGAAAGATTTGCAGCCCAACAGACCTGACAAAGCGACTTACTTGGCAAATCACAAAAAAACTGGGTTGTGGCCGTGGACCCAGCTGTCAGTCCATTTGATTTTTTAGTCCATTTGGTGGGCTGGGTGAAACAATGATGTAGCATCTATGCAGCCCATTTAAATCTCATTTGCATTTTTCTTGAAAGCCGCGGACTTGCTAGGCTGGGTGAAAATATCATGTTGGGCTAGACGAAGAAATGTTATAAAAACATAAACACATGATTGCACGTCAGTAAAATCTTTGCAAGCTTATATACGCAATCACTAGGAGTTAACTTGCCAAGTTATATATAAACAATTATTATTATTATTTTGTAAGAACTTTCAACTTACGAAATAAAATATCATTTTAATTTGATGAGTTAATAGTACATGGGGTATTATTATTTTTTAGGCTAGACGTGGGATAGTTGAGTTGGTTCTAGGGGAAAGTACTGGGAAAAAAACTCAGTTTACATCGAAAAAGAAAGTGGGAGAAAATTCAGAGACCTGCTGGGTCCACCTGAGGAGGGAAATATGTTGGGAGGAAGGAGATTCAAAGCACGGCAGCCGAGTGAACTAGTTTTTTTTTATGGACAAGTGAACTAGTTTACATACATAAGTAAATTGCCACTAAAAAAGCAATCAGATTAATGGGTTCTTAAAAGAAATATTTCGGACAAAACAGATAATTACGACACATAGGCTAATGCATGAAACACTCACATGGTAAAGGTGCTTATAAACAGATAAAGTACAACATCTAGACCTTCCTGGCTCGCTTGATCATGATGTTGCGGCTGTCCGTGTACTCGCCGGTTACGGGAAGCAGACATGCCCTCATGTCCAAGATCTGCATGTACATGTCGTAGCATGCGTATGCGCCCTTGGCCGCATAGCTTATGTAGGCTAGATTCAGAGATACCTCCCACGTGTTCAGGTCGTCTTCTTTCATGTTGGCATATCAGGGGTCGATGATGGTGTCAGCGAGGTCAACCATGGAGTCCTTCTCCTGCCCGTTGCTGATGATCTTGTATTGCTTCTGGATGTCGACAAGCTTGTTGCATCAAATGGACGAATCGTCATGTTCTTCCTTCTCTCCACCGTAGCGAAGGTGCAGTCGGTGCTGCCGATGAAACGGGCGAATGCTCCAGAACCTGGTGCAGCCATAGGACTGAGGCGAGGCAGAGCTTCACCGAGTCTGTATAGTTGGTGTAGATCACATTCAACTTGCTGCATCGATACGTCTCCAACGTATCTATAATTTTTGATTGCTCCATGCTATATTATCTACTGTTTTGGACTATATTGGGCTTTATTTTCCACTTCTATATTATTTTTGGGACTAACCTATTAACCGGAGGCCCAGCCCAGAATTGCTGTTTTTTTGCCTATTTCAGTGTTTCGAAGAAACGGAATATCAAACGGAGTCCAAACGGAATAAAACCTTCGGGAACGTGATTTTCTCACCGAACGTGATCCAGGAGACTTGGACCCTACTCCAAGGAGTCAAAGAGGTGGTCACGAGGGTGGGGGCGCGCCCACCTCCCTAGGGCGCGCCCCCTGCCTCATGGGCCTCTCGGTGCTCCACCGACGTACTCCTTCCTCCTATATATACCTATGTACCCCCAAACGATCAGAACAAGAGCCAAAAACCTAATTCCACCGCCACAACTTTCTGTATCCACGAGATCCCATCTTGGGGCTTGTTCCGGAGCTCCGCCGGAGAGGGCCATCATCACGGAGGGCTTCTACATGACCATAGCCTCTCCGATGAAGTGTGAGTAGTTTACCTCAGACCTTCGGGTCCATAGTTATTAGCTAGATGGCTTCTTCTCTCTTTTTGGATCTCAATACAAAGTTCTCCCCCTCTCTCGTGGAGATCTATTCGATGTAATCTTCTTCTTTTTGCGGTGTGTTTGTTGAGATCGATGAATTGTGGGTTATCTTTGCAAGTCTCTTCGAATTATCCGTTTGGTTTGGCCAACTAGATTGGTAATTCTTGCCATGGGAGAAGTGCTTAGCTTTGGGTTCGATCTTGCGGTGTCCTTTCCTAGTGACAGAAGGGGCAGCAAGGCACGTATTGTATCGTTGCCATCGAGGATAACAAGATGGGGTTTATTTCATATTGCATGAATTTATCTCTCTACATCATGTCATCTTGCTTAAAGCGTTACTCTGTTTTTAACTTAATACTCTAGATGCATGTTGGATAGCGGTCGATGAGTGGAGTAATAGTAGTAGATGCAGAATCGTTTCGGTCTACTTGTCACGGACGTGATGCCTATATACGTGATCATGCCTAGATATTCTCATAACTATGCTCAATTCTGTCAATTGCTCAACAGTAATTTGTTCACCCACCATAGAATACTTATGCTCTTGAGAGAAGCCACTAGTGAAACCTATGGCCCCCAGGTCTATTCTCATCATATCAATCTCCATCACTTTAATCTTGCTTTGCTTTTTTTCTTTGCCTTTACTTTTTACTTTGCATCTCTATACCAAAAATACCAAAAATATTATATCTATCAGATCTCACTCTCGTAAGTGACCGTGAAGGGATTGACAACCCCTAATCACGTTGGTTGCGAGTAGCTATAGTTTTGTGCAGGTACAAGGGACTTGAGCGTGGCCTCCTACTGGATTGATACCTTGGTTCTCAAAAACTGAGGGAAATACTTACGCTACTCTGCTGCATCATCCCTTCCTCTTCGGGGAAATCCAATGCAAGCTCAAGAGGTAGCATGCAACCATAGGACTGAACGGCGAACTCAAAGGGGAACTCCTTGCTGAAGTCCATATCCAGCAGGCTCACCCCTCGGATCGCCATTGGAGTCTCTTCGAGTGAACGAGTGTGTAGGCGGTAGCAGCAGTTCGTTTTTCAGCTCTTGGGGAACTGGATTCAATAGTAATCTGAGTGTGTATAGGCGACAACAGTTACTACCCCTCCCTCGTCCGCTGCACGCCCGGCAGAAGATGCACCCTCGGCCACACGTTGGTTCACGAGCGGGTCTGTATTGGTACTGTAATAACAGGAGTTAGTGGTCACTTTACTTAAATTTAATTAGCTTTAATAGAAATTTGTACTTAAAACAAGCAATGCATTCGCTTGTTCTATCAGTGCCACAGGATCAACATGCACAATAATTAGAATTATTATTCTCAGAACGCACACGATCATGACATTTGTCGCACTTCCACAAAAGATAATACTACCAAGTTTGAACTGTTTGTTATGTTTGTTGTCCTCTGCATCATCATGCCGTGTTTCCCAGCTTGCAAGATTCAGAACCAACAAATAAGATCCAAATAATAAGTACAACAAAGATGCCTACACATCTCATTGATTCCCAGCTTGCAAGATTCAGAACCAACAAATAAGATCCAAATAATAAGTACAACAAAGATGCCTACACATCTCACTGATTCCTAGCTTGCAAGATTCAGAACCAACCCATTAGAGCCTTTTGATAAAGTGAATATCGGGATTAAATACAACTTGGCTAGCCATGTCATACAATCGAAGAACTTGGCGAGTGCTCTTGGTCGTCACAACATCTGTAGTTGAGTATTCCTGTTTGCACAGCATGTTTGCACAGCACAAACAAGGAGACATGAGAGCATGATTTCGCTTTAATAGCGGCCTCCTTGAACTCAACCTCCATCTCTACTTGGATGAGGTCTGCCTGGAGTTCCATGATTCAATTCATGCGCCTTTTTCTGTAGTTCACCTGAAATGAAGCAAAGATTGCATCATTCAGCTAGCAAGAAGTACTTGCTCTTGTGAGCTGGCAGGTTCTTCTTTAGTAGTTGCACTAAAATTGAGGAACATTAAGGTTGGTTGTCCGGCTCATGTAAGGTGCAACTATAATTTTCTTATCCTTTTGTGCAGTTCCACTAAAATAAAGTGCCATTGTGGTGACAGTGATGGCTCCATCTTGCAAAGGCTAATAAAATGTTGCACGAGATTACCAACAGAACTTGACGGAGATTTTGGAAACTCCAATCACCATTTTGTGCAGTTCCACCAAAATTGAGAGATGTTGCCCACGTGACATTTTAGTTGAACTGCACAAGACACTCATTCCAAAAAAAGTGTTTTCTGCAGTTCACCAAAAGGTCACAATAGCAACAAGGTGAAATGGATATCCCTATCTGCACAAAAAGATAGAAAGTAAACAGTTGCTGGTCAATAAGAATATACGAAACATATACAAAATGAAAAGAAGCATCTTAATTATGTTCATGGCAATCACGCAAGGACAATAGAAATTTTAAAACGTCAGCGATGCTTCATGTTACCAGAAGCATTACGATCAACAATGAGATTCCTCAAATATGGGATTACTTTAATGGTGGCATTGCTTGTTTACCAGACACAGTAAATCAACAGCAGCTAAAGAGTTGGTTTAAGGGCATGGGACCGTGGGGACACCAGGACACTCAGCAGCGTAAAGGAGCAACTTACTTATCTACTGGGGAAAACAGCAGGAGTGCCATTGTACTATGTGAGGGCAGCAAATCTAATCCTGGAGACCTTTTACTATGTGAGGGCAGCAAATCTAATCCTGGAGACCTTTTACTATGTGAGGGCAGCAAATCTAATCCTGAGACCTTTTACTATGTGAGGGCAGCAAATCTAATCCTAGAGACCTTTTACTATGTGATGGCAGCAAATCTAATCCTGGACATGCTCTGTTGACTTGTCCACCATCCGCCACTTTCTATCCTTTTTTCAACCAATAATAGATCTGTTCCTTATCCAGTTTATACTGCATTTTCCCATTATTTCCCTTTTCAACCAAGAGACCGGTTGGGTATCCGGTCTCTACTACTTTCACCATATTATTTCCTCTTTGAATCAAGTCCTAGATTCATGCTACAACTTTCCCCCCTTTCTACGTTGTTTGAACAAAGCCCTAGATTGAATGCATGAAGTAGCTTTACCTCTAATAATACTAAAAATTTAGGTGGCTTTGGAAGAGCTGATGGGAGTAGAAAAATATGCACATGCAGACACGTGGGGAGCTGGGGCAGTAGAGCAAGGCCGCTTTCGAAGAACTTATACCTGAGGGTCGCCGGGATGTCGGCGGCGGCAGGTCGGATCTGCGAACAATACGGCAGGGAGGAAGAAGGGTCGGAGGACCTCCCGAGCCGGCCATGTGTCAGAGAGAACGTCACGGGCAGAGGATCGGGCCCCTCTGGCAGCTGTGGGTTTCCTCCCTCGGCGGGGATGACCGCGTGAACGTTGCACCTTTTAGTCCTCTACACACACCGGCCGAAGGGATCCGACCGGATCTGTGACCAGCGGTGAGCAGAGAGAAAGTGTCGCTATCGCTGTCTTGTTTATATCTGGAGAGGATGAGAGAATGAAGAGAGCAACCCTAGTAAAGCAAGCGCTCAGGCCCCTGCATCGATATATAGTGGAGTGATTATCTTTTTTCTCTCCACAACAAGCGTTTCAATTTGTGTACGTGGCATTAAAGAAAAGATACTCTCTATTTAAGGTGACTACTGTACGACTCCTACTTACTACTAGTGGTACTACAGTATTGTTCACTTGTGCTCCCCGCCCCTCCATTCATTCAACAACCTGACGGGTGAATAAACATACAGTAAGTACTGTATTTATATAGAACGAACAAGCTTGAACTGTTTTGCGTAGTTAAAAGTTGAGGGCGGGGCTTTTCCCGGGCAGTACGCGCGGCAGTTTTCGGGTAGGGCTAGAAGACTATTTTTTTAAACTTCGAGACGGCCACATAGCATGAAGACGAACCCAACGATTTTAAGCTTACAGGCACGGTACACGCTATCCTAGACTACTATACACATGAAACTGCCACACGAGCGTCCGGGCTGCGCTTGGCTCTTCGCCTCTTCGGGAAGTCGAACAATGATGGAATACTACTGCACTGGAGGAGTACTACAGTACGCTTCTGGCCATCTGACACCGACTGAACTGCTGCATGTCCACCGCGTGCGGGAGGGAGAGCGTGTAGCGAAAGCTTCTCCTAGTCTTGCCAGCCACCATGCTCATGGGCGAGGGAGGGACGCTCCTGCCTTTGCGTGTATGACAGGTGGGCCCTACAGGTGTGTGGCCAACCTGTCATACAGCCAAAGGCATGTGCAGTTTAGTCCGCGAGGGAGAGGATAATCAAACTTCTCGTTGATGTACGAGTTGACGCGACACATCAAAGCACTGCACTCGATATATTTCAATAATTTGCGTGTGTGACTCCCAGATGCAGAGGACGGGGGTCATCATCCTCCTTTTCGAGAAAAAATAGATGCGTGTGTGAGAGGACGAGTGCGTGTGTGCACCTCTTCTCTTCCTGTATAACGTACTACTAAACTCAGAGTACAAGTTTTTATGGGTGGCATGATGGTGCGTGCGAGAAGTCCCGATAGATAGGTTTAATGCATTAATTGCAATGCATGCATGCATAAAGTACATGCATTGGTCAATTTTCTCTTAATACTTTCATGCAATGATTTAATGCACCTTGGAATCTGAACATGTGTTGGGGACAACCAAATTGAGCCTTATAAAATGGAAAAACTAAAATTTTGAGATAAGCCCTATAAAACCGGAAAGGAGGGAGTAGAAAAAGAAGTACTCCATCCGGGAATAGTGCCGCACTTCGAAACTAGAACCGTCAATAAATTTTGAGCTTGCGTCTCGTCACATTCCAAGTTACTCCATGCTATATTGAATTGCAAACCTGTTCACACCGATCACAACCTAAACGGTTTCCCACTTAGGAGCGTATTAGTACTCCGTTATAAATACTAGTATGCCAAGATGACTGCACATTCCTCCTCAACTCCTCATCCACAAAAACAAACAAGTCATTCAGCATCCTTCCCTTGCGTCTGCCATGGCCAGCGTGAGTTCTGGGTCGAGAGATTGCCACCAGGGAGAGGCGAGCATGGAAGCGGAAGCACGAGAGATGTCCCGCCTCGCTGCGAGAGCAGCCGACATGTCCCGCCGCGCGGAAGTAGCAGCACAGAGATCCCGTCGTGCCGTCAATGTAGCAGACTAGTCCGGCCGCGCCGCGGAAGCAGCAGAGATGTCCCACCGCGCCATGAATGCAGTAGAGATGTCCCGCCGCACCGCGGCAGCCTGGGAAAATTTCTTGCGGGCACGTGACGACTATTACAGGCACATGCATGCGATCGTCCATAGCCATACGGATCAGATCTCCCGCTCGGCGAGGTTGCAGGACGACATGATAGCCTCATTTGAACAGGCTACCGGCGTCATCCGGCAACTAAGGGAGGGCAATGAGAGGCTCCGGGCCGAGCGCGACCTGCTGAGGGAGAAGATCGTCCGACATGCAGACCTGCAGGAGGAGACTAGTGCCTTGTTGAAGAAACTTATGGACGAGAATATCATGCTCCCCAACGAGCGCCAAAGGCTGGTGGAGGAATCCATGGATGTTCTCAAGCAGCATCTTGAGGACATGAAAGAGCTCATTGCCGCTCGCCGCGGAGACTAGTTTCCTGGTTTCTTTTGATGTAATAATCGGTTTAGGATGTGGATTGTGTCGTCGGTTGTGAAATATTGGGTTCTAGCACGGATGTTTGGCCTTTGTTGGCCTCTTGGGATGTTGAGATTTCAATCTGGTAGCTTTTAGTCCTTCGTGTTAGGCTGGAGTTGTGCTGAACTTCTTGTGAATTGTGGTGGTTTTCAGTAATGAAAATCGGAAGGGGGCAAGCCCTTCTTTGATAAAAAAAATAATCGTCCTTATATATTCATCAGTCTTGCTATAAGTTGCAGTAGATGCTATATAGGTCCGTCGGATCTTACATCAAGATCCGTGCTTTCAGATTTTCTTTTTTCTCTCTTAAATCTCAGTCGAGTGAGACATAGCCACGCCATTAAACAGAGGCTCGGGCGCTATTAATGGAGACCTTGGGAGAGAGGTGGACGGCAGATGGAGGTCAAAGGGCTCTCCTCCCGATAAGCACGCACAGGGGTCTGATCGCACGCCTCTCGTACTCAAATAGCTACCCTGCACGTCACCTCCTAGCTAATAAAAAAGGGGACATGTGGCGGCACATAAATGGTACTAGTAAGTAGAACGCCCACGGTTTCAATAATACTTGTGTTTCCGATTGTAACGTGACAATACTTCTTCCAAAATGACTTTGTTGATTGTTAATGTGTGTGCCTTCGCAAATCGGACTACAAATTTACCACAGCATGTTGGTGCCATGTCATGGCACCAAGCCAAGTTTCATTATTTTCATGTGTGTTTTGGATTTACAGGAATTAAAAAAACTAAGTTTCTCAATGTTTCCAACCCAGCCACGACACCCAGAATTTTGAATTTCATTCCCATTTCTTGCATGGAACCTAGAAATTTACCCGAGGACACACATGTGATTTTTCAACCAAGTTTGGTGCACTGGAACATGTGCTTGTATTTCAAATTTGAATTATGCACACAAAGGTGACACGTTCCCTCCTAGAACCACGAGCTTCTTGAGAGAAGCTCCGATTTGCAAGAAGCTTATACCAAAATTTGTTCCTATTCGGCCAATTTTTTTACCACGGCATGGTATTACCATGACATGACACCATGCCAAGTTTCATGACTTTAAAACCAAGTTTCTCAATGTTATCGACCGAGCCACGATGCCCAGATGTTTGAATTTTATTCTCATTTTTTTCATGGGACCTACTCCCTCCTTCCATCTATATAGGGCCTAATGTGTTTTTCAAGATAGCCTTTCACTATTGACAAGATTAATAGCACATGAGATGTATACTATGCGAATTATATTATTGGAAGCTCCTTTGACATACAAAATTGAAGGTATGCTTTGTGTAAGTTGCATGTCATGTATTATTGCTCTAATGTTTGGTCAAACATAGCCTCGAAAAACGCATTAGGACCTATATGCATGAGAGGAGTTGACTTCGAGAGAACGTGTTTGTTCGAGAGACACCAAGGAAGACTACTATATATCGATGGTGCATGTAGGTGGGAATTAAACTAAGGGATGGTCTTATTGGTTTCGGGGATATAGGGGAAGAGTGAGAGGCGGGGGGGGGGGTAGCTAGAAGGAGATTGTTAAGTGTGAGTGTGTGTTTTACCCATCTAGGCGGAATTTATGTGCACAAAAGAGGAGAACGATTTGATGTGGCGTTAGGATTGAGGGTAATTAACTATGTATGGAGACATAGAGACCTTGAACATGCATGTGTGAGAGGTATACATGTGTACGTGGGATGTGTGTGTGTGCGCGCATGATCGTGATAAAAGAAAGAAGACATAAGTCATAAGATCAACGACATGGGAGAGACGGATCGGTATGACAATATGCATGCATGTCAGAATGCATGGAAGAAGTCCCAACAATTGAGCATGTGTTTTTGTCTTTAAGAGATAGTAGCATGGGCTGGAGCATGCATCTATGGCGAGCAGAGGGAGTGAGGTGCAACGATTGTGCAAAATAGACCAACCTATAAATGCATATGTATGGAGAGACATATATAGTGTGGGTGATAGGAAGCAAGACTCCGTGCGAGAAAGAAATGTTGATGGAGAAACTACAGATAGATACAGAGATGGAGATGCTAGCTAGAGGGACATCCGCTAGTTTGGGTGTTGGAGATGACCGTCGGGTTGTTCAAAGGGTGAAGTTATATATGTGTGTGAGAGGGCACTTGACTGCATGTAGAGAGAAACATATGTAGTATGCGTGATAGGAATCAAGAGTGAGGGCGAGAAAGAAGGTTGATGGAGAAACAGATAAATAGAAAGATAAAGATGCTAGCTAGTATGCGTTATAGGTAGGAGTCGAGTGGATCAGAAGGCTGGGTTATGTGTGTGGGTGTGAGAGAGATAGAGAGAGGGTGCGTGTGAGTCACATACAAACAGATATTAGAGAGAAATTAGATCTAGAGAGACGGAGTTTTGTGTCTACGAGAGAGAAAGATATTTCACAACGAGAGTGATAGCTAGAGAGACATACGAGGGAACGCAAGATATCTCTAGGGAGAGATAGTGTGTGTGAGCGACATACAAGAG
This sequence comes from Triticum urartu, assembly GCF_003073215.2. NCBI lineage: Eukaryota > Viridiplantae > Streptophyta > Magnoliopsida > Poales > Poaceae > Triticum > Triticum urartu. The sequence continues at coordinate 585,670,418 of NC_053026.1, forward strand.
AACAATGGAGAAATATGAGACCCTGGGAGATAGAGTTTGTATTTGTGTGAGAAACAGATATTGATGAGGAAGACTCATAGGTTCTCATATCTAAGGAGCGAAAGACATCTCTGTATGAGGGGTGTGCGAGTGGCACACATGGGAATAGTAGAGAGAAATGAGACCCCGGGAGACAAAGTTTTGTGTTTGTGTGAGAGAAAGAGATTCCACATGGAGAATCATAGTTAGAGACACATAGCAGGGAGGGAGATATACTTAGAGAGAGATAGAGTGATGAAGGTCGAGGGAGAGAGCACCGTAAGTGTGTTACGAAGATAAAAGATCATTATCGACATAGAGGTAGCACGAGAGATACCTCAGAGACGATGAACGCGTATAGGTCCAGAGAGATAGTCCTATATAAACATGAGTGATAGCTATATGAGACAAATATCTGGATTAAAGGGGATTCAAATATTTAAACTGGAGATCACGACATCGATAATATCATAACGCAAATTGGCGTATCAAACATGCATATTCATTTGAATTTGGGCACACGTGTAATGTTATATAGTTTATCAATATTGGTGATCCATAGATTCTTCAATTACAAACAATGCATGGTTTGTATGTAATTAATATCTAAACAGGATTACACTATATGTTGCGTGTGTGAAACACATTATACATGTTTGAGAAGTAAAAAAAAACCCGCATGAAACACACATTAATTGGAGACAGTTAGTGAGGAATGCATACATTGGATTTCAACATAAAGTGGTTTCAAATATTTGAAAATCCAAATTGATGGATACAACCTTATGAATCTGAGATCATGCCATTTGTAAACCATATTTATGTATAAATGGTGTTGTGCTTTTGAAAGTATATATAAAAAAATGATGTATATAGAATGTAATTCCAATTGAAAATGGATCCCGCCCGAAAAAAGTAGAATACAAACGGGATTCGAATTGAGTTGGCACGGTAAACGTGCACTCTGCAAAATTTGAACGAAGCGGGGAAAGTCGCAGTAACCGCCCGGAACCAAAATCTGCGAGATGGAAATCACTGTTGCCTATCCCTGCCACGCAAAGCCTATATGCTGGATTTCTATAGGTTTCGATAGGGGTAGGTTTGTAATTTCACCCAAACGTGACGTAACCGCCTCTCACCCGGATTCATACACGGTGGGCGCCAAAACACAGTGTGTCCTCGGCCGAAATCGACTCCCTCCCCGATTCATATTCATACACGGTGGGCGCCAAAAACAAACTCTCGTCGGCAAATATTCGGTGTATGCGATATTACCGTCCTATCCCCAACCGACCAGTGTTGTTGTGATGTAGTAGAAATTTGAAACGGTGGCTAAGTTTGTAAATTTCCTCGCATTTGAGACAAGCACGCCCTGAATACATGGTTCCCCCTTCCTCTCTAACTCCCTTTTCCCCATTCGTACTCCGTGGGCGCCAAAACACCCTCTCCACCCCAGCCTCCTCCGTCCGCCGCCCCATCCACCGCTGTCCTCCTCCACCATGCCGGAGCTAATACCCTGACGCCGCCGTCCATTACAAGAGATCGACCTCTCTCATCCACGGCTTCGGACCGGGATCCTTGCATCCCGTCCTCTCGCTTCATCCCCGCCGTCGTCCACCTTGTCGGTGCCGCTCCTACGACCGTCTCATCCACCGCGCCCCGCCGCCACCGTCTACCCTCCTAGATCTGCTTCCACGTCGCCGACAGCCATCGCTACCGTAGCACCGTCAAATTCTCAGCAGATGCGTACATGGCGCCGCACCAGAGGCGGTACTCTTTCGTATCTGCTCAACTTATTTATCGCAACAAGAAAATAGATGGCCACTGCTTTACTCTGATTTCTTGTCTTGGTTGCGAAGTTGCCTTTGTCCGGTTTGTACCTTCAGATCCGCCATGGCACGCTCAACACCATACTCGCAATGCTTATGGTTTTCCCCTTTTATATTCCACACTAGTTAAATCACAGTCGACTAAATTTCAAAATTGGGTCTGTCGATTTTTCAGAGCTCGCCGGAGTTCGCCGGTGCGATCGAAGGGGCTCGGGTGGTTATGGGGCCTCGCCGAACGAAGAAAACTCGACGCGGGTGGGGGTTGGGGTGGGGGTGGGGGTGGAGGTGGCAGAGGAACACATGCGGTGGGGGCCGGTGGACCGGTCGGCGGCCCGTGCGATGTTCTATATGGGATGAATCAGAGACGAGGAAGAAGAAGGGTTAGGAGACGTAGGATCTTCATCCAACCGCCTGAAATGGTCGAGAGACATCTAGGAGTTGCATTCTTAATGCGCTCTGGTTCATCATGTGTGGGCACTGCGCAACCAACATTTTATTATCCAAAATCTGCTTGCTCTTCTTTACCATGTTCCTCTTCGTTCTTCTTTAATATGTACTCTCTCCGTTCCTAAATAGAAGTCTTTGCATAGATTCCACCATGGACTACATATGGAGCAAAATGAGTGAATCTACACTCTAAAATGTACCTGGATACATCTGTATGTGATCCATAGTGGAAATCTCTACCAAGACTTATATTTTGGAACGGAGGGAGTATGATAGTAGTACAGTATGTTCCTTGTACTGAAGATGAGCAGGGACATTTGCAGTGTAGAGGTCTATACGGTCGGTTATGATGGACACTTTGAGCCTCTTTGATTCGTAGGATCTTGTAAACATAGGAATAGGATTTGTAGTGGCCTGCCCACTTGAATCATATAAGAATAGCAAGGAAATGCGGGGAGCCGTGTCGCCTTTGAGAGTTACATTGATATTAACAGTACCGCACCTTCACTTGAAGAGATCTGGTATCCGAAGCCTTTCTAGCCATACCGGAAATACTAGCACATATATTCCAGCAAGTTCCACTTTGCTGATTTTACTCTGATCCTTAAGGTTTTCCCGTTATATCTACACTATGATCTGTGTAGCTGCTTTGTGTCGCACTAGCAGCAGTCCACTCTTGAAGCTAAACACTGCAATGACTTACAAAATTGGCACCAAGGCATTGAGTGCCATTCTGGATGCAATGAAACTCATACGCTCCCCACCTGTTGATTCTTGTTCAGAATATCATCCTAATGACTATTCTAACCTCGAGGAGTCAAAGGCAGATGGCCTGTCCTGTTCACCCATCAAGGTGCCTGTTCTAATTTGGCAATGTTTTATTGATTGTGGGTATCTTGCATATGTTGCCTTGCATTTCTTCTACTTTGTTGCACCGCTATCTGCTTAGTTTACTCATCATATATGTCGAGATGCCATGCCCATCCATTATCAATACATATTCCATCTGTCATCATACCATGTTTCCCACTCAAATGTTGTTCTTGTGCATCAGACATCAAAAAGGAAGAGGGTGATTGCCGAACCTGAAGGAGCACCAGCAAAGTCCTTGAAAAACGTGGTGGTGCCGGAGAAATCAGACAGCACCCCACTTATATTGGTTGTACAACCAGTGACACAAAACGTAGGACCGACTCTAGCAGACTATACCCATACTTCACTAGCCCCACCACACAGGACCTGGACTCCAGCAAAAGGCATACCGATTTCATTTATCATAGCACTAGCTGTACCATAGAAAAATCCCACTCCAGCAAAAAGTAGCAAGTCCACTGGCCGAAGACCTATCCCAACTGGAAAGACGGCCAATTCCTGCAGATTGGAACCCCATTTCATTTATTCCCAGTTTAAAAGACAATGCTTTCAATGTTGTTAGGGACTACGTGCATATATTCCCATCATGGGAAGATTATTGTGAACACAAACACCATTTTCACATCTTCCTGTCCAACTTACGTGTAAGTGCTATTATTCATGGTTATTATTTTCCTATTTTCTGCTGATTGAACACATGAATGATTTACATTACATTGCTGTAACTAGGCGAGGGTCAATCTGGATAGTCATGACGAGCAAAGCTTGCTTGTGCTTTTCAAGGAAGCATTCTAGCAGTATCGGTGTTACCTGAGGAAATCACACTTTGATGGCAAGTCTATAAACGAATTTCCGGTGAAGTCTCCTGTGCTAAATTTAGAAGACATTGAATGGAAAAACCTTTTTATGCACTGGTCTCGTTCCCAGGATGAGGTATTGTCTATGAAATCACATGACAATTTGAACTTCTACTTTTCCGCATGTGCCTTACGGATCTTTTTTGCAGGAAATCTGCTCGAAGAAGAATTCCGGTTTGACAAGAACGACAGGATATCGCAAATATGCTGCCCGCTGCTTTGCTCTTGTTAATACCTGTTGTCCTGTATCACTGTACTTGCATACATACCTGGTTCATTATGTGACAGCAGTATGCATGATAGCTTGCTTATCAATTGTTCGCTCCAAATTATCTGATTTGTATGAATGGTTACATTAGTGTAGAATATATCCAATGCCAATTTTTTTAGCTCTGCATTGTTCTTGTAAATTCATGATGTCCTTTATCAGTGTACTTATAATGACAGGTAGTTGTTTATGTACCATCACTCTGTAGCTTATTTTCTTTTGCCCTCCATTTTCTACACATCAGATCTACATTTACTCTTACCATAAGGTTGGTACTGAAGAAGTTTAGCTGTGCATTGCTCTTGGCTGTACCTTTTGCCTGTATCGCTGCACTTACATTTATAGCTACTTGGTTATGTAGCATCACTCTTCATCTTATCTTAAATATTCTCCATTTTTTCGTATATTATCACATCTATATTTACTCTTAACAAAATGTAGAATAAAGGCAATGCTTTTGAAGAAGATTCTGTGGTAAACTTCTTGAATTGCCCCCCCATCAGCATGGACAAGGCCTTTATAGAGCCTTTCTTCACCAATAATGTAAGTTTGTCCATCTCAAGCCTTCAAACTTTGTTGTATATATTTGGTTAGGCATGACTGCAAGAGCTGTTTATTTTTGGTGTTTGCATCAAATTGCTTGTTTAAAGTTTATTATGTAGTTCATAAACAAAAGTTTGTCCTTTCTCAATTTAAGTTTTCAGTTGTACAACCAACTTCCTTCTTCATACCATGTAAATTAAACTATACAGAGCAAGTGATCTTCTTTTGCACTGCATGTATGCTTCTGTTCTTCATCCGTAATCCAGTGGTGTGGTGAACCTACCCGCTATAGCACAATGTCATATTCTGCAATGTCTTAACTATGAACAATGTCATATCATTCTACTATTATTTAAACCGTCTCTTTATTTGCCAATCTGAAATGGTATAAATTGACATCACACTAACCATTGATACTTATGAGTTCTTGATCTGTAATCCAGTGATGTCGTGAAGCTGCCAACTCCTTCACAATGTCATTTCCTGCCATGTCTTGACCTGAACAATACCATATTGTGTTAATGCAAATTTAAACTGTGTCACTTTATTCGTTAGTAAGAAATGTGATGAATTGTCAGCACTGATACTTTTATGTGCAAAACCTGTCATCTGTCTGCTTGTTTATCTTTCAGAGTGAGGAAGATATAAGTGTTGAACAAGCGCAGTCTCATCATCTTGCTCAGCTGCTTGCGCTGCAGCTCCCCAGCAGGGCTAACCTTTCTTGAACTCTATTGAAGTGCTGTCGGTTTTGTATATTATTTTGTCGGTGTGTTTATTTGCACTGGTGGCCATCTTTGATGCCCAATGTATGTAATCTGTTGTCTGCTTGTGCTTTATTATCATAGTGGCGAACTTTGATGCCCAGTGGATGTAATATGCCGTAATTTCTTTATTGTATAGTATAGGTTTTTTCTTATTCATAATGCTGCAGTTATCTTACTGTATATATATCCTGTCTTCGCAGTAAACCAGCAAAACCGTAAAATTACGGTACATAATCGGGCCTTCATGCAATCACGATGTAGGTTGGGCCTGAAACGTGCCGATCAGCTCATGGGCTAGCAGCAGCCCGAAATGAACCCCGGCCCATGATTGTGCGAATCAAATCACGGGCTTTTAACAGGCCGAAAAATTGTCTCGGTCCTTGTTTGGCCCAATCAGATATCGGCTGCGAGGAGGCCGGATGCAAACCGGACCGTAGTTAGGCCCAACTATATGACGGGCTTTTAACAGGCTGAAATTAATATAGGGCCGAAATGTTAAACGGGCCCTTAACAGGCCAAAACTAATATCAGGCGAATTACTAAATGAGCCTTTAGCAAGTGGGCCCAAAAGCATAGTGTCCAGTTGACGGGCCGAATCCGATATGGGCCATAATTAGGCCAAAACCTCTTAAAGGGCCGGACCTAATCTGGGCCGTAATTTGGCCCAGAACGTGGTAGGCTTTTAACGGGCCGGATCTCATATGGGCCACTATTAGGCCCGGAGCGTGGCAGGCCATTAATAGACCGGATCAAATATGGGCCGGCATTTGGCCCAAAACATGGCAGCCAGTTAACGGGTCGGCCTACGAGGGTCCTCAAAATCTTGTGGGCCTACAGCTGGGCCGGCCCATTAATGTTGGCGAAATCTCGTGGGCCTTTAGCTGGGCCGGCCCATTATGATCCGCAAGAATTTTGTGGGCCTTTACCTGGGCCAGCCTATTATGGCACACGAAAATCTTGTGGGCCTTTACCTGGGCCGGCTCATTATGGCCCGTGAAATCTTGTGGGCCTTTAGCTGGGCCAGCCCATTATGGTCCGCAAAATCTTGTGGGCCTTTAGCTGGGCCAACCCATTATGGTCCGCAAAATCTTGTGGGCCTTTAGTTGGGCCGGCCCATTATGGTCCACAAAATCTTGTGGGCCTTTAGTTGGGCCGGCCCATTATGGTCCACAAAATCTTGTGGGCCTTTAGTTGGGCCGGCCCATTTAAACTTGTTGGGCCGTGCCATGTGCCGACGTATCATAGGCACATTCTGTCCAGTGAGTGGATGACATCTGTCCCGACGATGAGCCGACATGTGTTTCCTCTAGCCAATGATGATTTTACACGTGGAAAATCCCCATTGGTCGGGGATGTTAACGGGTTACCGGATCCAAAACCCGACCTGATAGCTTAACGACGTTCCATTATGGTGGATGTCACGTGTCGGTCACCCTTGACGAAAGCACTTCTGTGACACGCGATTTATCGTCATGGAAGTGGACACTTCCGTGATGATAATTTTGGTAATGTCATGGAACACTTCTACGACATCACAGGTATGGCTATCCTGATTCTGTCATAAATTTGTCATGGATGTGCATGCATGACAAAAAAGCGACCTGCTGTGACAAACACGTATCATCACGGAAGTGTATTTTTTTGTAGTGGAGTATTCGATCAAGTGTACAACCAAATCATATGGAATCACGGTAGGTTCTGGGGAAATATGTATAGAGGCGGTTGGGTATTGGAACGTGCGAAGAAGAGAGCCTATATAGGAACCAGAATCCTTGAGAAAAGATGGTTGGTCTATAGTGCATGTAAAATTTAATGTGGTACGTCTAACAATATGATGGGTACTAAGTTCGAAAGAACGCACAATGAGGTTTGATTGGTCCCAAGCTTAGCCATTGTGTGGGGCGGATAGTGACTTTTATATTTTTTGGAGGGTCTGTATTTCATATTTTCAAAAGAAAGCTAGTGGAGCCTTGTGAGCCAAATGCAATTCAGCCCCTACACTCAATCCTTTGTTATACATGCCTTCTTTGTTCATAGGAAAACTCAATAGAAACACATAGTAGGAGATATTGGTTCGTGGCCCTATTCATTCATCCGGTTCCAAGGACTAGAGCAAAAAAGTTGTGGGGATATTTATTTTATTCAAATGAAAACTCCAGAATTTACAGTCCCCACTGGCCTATTTTTAGAATTACTACACAAAAAGTACAACAACGAGATATGTAGTGTCATACTGACATCCTAATTATATTTTTCCATATGGTTGACTTCATTACACTAGTGCAGTTAAGTTCTATGCAAAGGGTTTAAACCCCTTTCATTGACGCAGTTTGGAAGTGTCGCCTTGCGAAGGTATGCGATAGGGGAGCCCATCACACACAATCCAAGTTAATCGTCTATGTCAGGGCTCAAGGATGCAGAAGATTTAGCAAAAACAATCGTATGCGAAGACAAAGCCTATCCTAGGCATGACTCCTGAAGCAAGCGTTCGCAATATATAAAATGTCCCAAACGTTTCTTACGTAAAAGTCTGTGTGGGGTGATACATCTATTGCACATACTGTACATTAATGTCGGGTTTGCTATGCAACCAACGTTAGAGGTAATCGCTCAACGTAGCACTTGTGCAAAAAGATGTTTAGCACAAACATTTAATCTATTGTGCAGTTTGCGATGCGAAACCATATCAAAGAGATGGATCCATGACGGTGCCCTCAGAAGGAAGGTGACACCCACTGACGGCGCCGGGGCCGCCACCAAAGAACAAATTTTTGCTCGTATCTGTACCGGCACCAATGAGGTATCTTGAACCAAAACCGTGACGAGGACCTGACCACCCAATCCAGATCTAGGCAACGCCACCTTCGCTTGAAGAGCATGAGCCTAGACAACCCACCATCGCAACCCTTGTCGCCCACACGAGCAAGAGGAACACCTACCGCCGCCACCACAAAGCTCACTCGAGAGCCTCCTGGTAACCTGCCATCCTGGCATCCGATGTCGAACCTCACACTAACACGACGATGTGCAGACATGACCAATCAATACAGGAAGCAAGTAGCTCCCCTCCCCCCCTCCTTGACCCGAGATACCACCACCATGATAGTAGAATGGAGAGAGAGGCTAACGCTGACGCATCAATCGCCTTGAAAAAATGCTCCAGGCCACGCACAGGGGATCCAGTCTACTATCGATAGACTTTTGAAACAACAAACCAAAATTGTGGTAGACTTTTGAGAAATTAAAAAAATGGTAGTTTTCCGTAATGATAGCTGTAATGTGGTAGTTTTTTGCTATATACTCTCGTGATCTACATATATATACTGAACCGACAAGCAGAGACATGTAAAACTACCTTGCTGGCGTGATGCTGAGGTGATTTCTCTCCTTCAACGATGGCAGTGATGGACTTCTCCTTGACGGAACGATCTTGCAGTGGTGGCGTGTCCCTACTCAGATCCTCTCCTCCGGCGACGGTGTGACCTGACCCTCCTCCTCTCCTCCAGCGACGGTGCGACCAGCTCCCCGTACTCTGCCGCTGCATGGCTTCGCTTCCAATCTGATCCGGCGGCGTGGAGTGGATCCCTTTTTCGCTTTGTCTCTGACTAGTTGTCGCCGCGGGAGAATTCTAGACATCACGCGGAAGCCCGCGAATCCCCAATTTCCCGACCGCCCTTGCCCAAACTGCTAAGTCCTGAAGTTTTTGCCTATGTCTTATATAGACCGTTGGATGCGTTTTGGATGGAGATTAGGATGCTGAACTCACTGGATCTCAGTCCATTTGTCAGGTGGTGGAAAGTAGATCAAACAAATTTTCACAAATCAAAACAAAAATCACGCATGGAGATACTCTATACCCCCAAGCCACATTTTGTTTTGCAACTAACTCTTTAAACTCCTTTTTTTACTCATAGCAAGACTGAATGCAAGTTTGTTTTGGAAAAAAATAAATCCGACGGCAAGAATATCATACAAAATGTTCTCCTCGTTTACAAATTGCGGAGTGGAGCTCTCTGCCCCAAATTTAATTTCCATGAAAATAACACACAATGGTAAGCACTACCGGAATCGCACCCTATGCCGACGGCCAGGGCCGTCGGCATAGCCCTGAATGGCCGTTGGGACAGGCCTATGCCGACGGCCCCCGTCGGCATAGGGCCGTCGGCAATATATCCGTCGGCGTAGCCAGGAAGGCCGTCGGCATAGGACCTATCCCGACGATGTCCGTACATCTATGCCGATGGCCCTGGCCGTCGGCAACGTTATCGCCTAACGGCGGCCGCCGTCAAGTGCTGACCAACGCGTGCTCACCACGTGGCACGTCTATGCCGACGGCCTAGCCGTCGGCTTAGTTTGAAACTATGCCGACGGCTAGACCGTCGGCATAGACCTGCCACGTGGCAGCCACTGGGAGCTCCTGGAGCAGGCCTATGTCGACGGCCTAGCCGTCGGCTTAGTTTGAAACTATGCCGACGGCTAGGCCGTCGGCATAGACCTGCCACATGGCAGCCACTGGGAGCTCACGGCAGCTAGGCCGTCGGCATAATTTCTGTCTGTTTTTTTTTCTTTTTTCTGTTTTGTTTCAGCTCAATTCATTTGAATATATACAGCATCACACAACAAATATATGCATCACATAACAGCTGGCCCAGCAGCATCACACAACAAATTCATCATCACACATCATAAGAAGCATCGCAAAGCATAAACATATAAGTATCATCACCACCAAGCATATAAGAATCTCACAAACAACAATAAGAAACATCACAAGCATATAAGTATCATCACCACCAAGACCTCCACAATGTGACCCAAAGGCTTAAGCGCCAGGACGTCGAGCACCATGGAGGTCGTCACCGCCAAGACTGCCGAAGCCTAGGTCGTCACTGCTAGCGGCAGCGCTACCGCCAAGACCGCCTCCACCTCCGCCTCCGCCTCCGTGGATCGGAGTGGTCGGGCTCCGTGACTCGGGAGTGCTGTGAAGACCACCACCAACGGTAGATCCACCTGTTCCCTGGATGTTGAAAAGACATATTAACGGGATATATGACTGTGTTGAAAGGCATGACATGCTTTGGGTGAATAGATTGGGGATGAACTAACCGGCGAGGGGCCAACGTTCTGTGCCACAAACTCCTCAAAGCTCATCAGCACTGGTTGTGCTAGAGGGCCTTGTGCTGGAGGGAACAAAGGACACCTGCCGGCCGCCATATCCTGAAAAGCCTGCTGCATCTGGCTATCCCTCTGCACTTGGTGTTCATAAAGCCTCTTATGCCACGCCATGGTCTCCTGGCGTGTGTACTCCAGGTAGGCCTACGGTATGACATGATGGAACTCATAAAACTACTAAATGCGGAAAATGAAGTGAGCAATGAAGATAACAGGGAAAATACTTACAGATTTTTTCTCCTGAAAGAGGGACTGTGTACTGGTCACTGGCTGGCTCGTGCGCTGGCTCAGGCTCGGGTCGATCCGACGAAGCTGTGTGTAGGAGATACTAGGAGTGATCACAGCATCGAGAACCGCCTCCCGGCCGTGCTCCTTGGGCCCCATCCTCACCACCGCCATGTCGTCCAAAGGCGCCGCAATGGGGTCAGGTGTGTCAGGATGTAACTTCAGATACGCTTCGGAGTAAGCCTTCTTCCTCCCTGCGGTCTTCTTGCCGTAGTACTTGGGCTCGCCAGGCTTGGGGTCCTTCCGCGTATGGGCGATCTCCCACGCCTGCATGTGTGAGAGCGGCCGCTTCAGTTTCTCCTCCTGCACCACCAAACAGAGGTTAGTCATACATAAGAAAGTGATGGTAAATAGAAGAAGAAGAATGTTTAATGGGGTTAGTCATACATTAACTGCCTTGTGGAGATAGTGGTTTCGGTTTCCCTGAGCATGTACTCCCTCCGTCCCTCGGTTAGCCTTATTTTTGGTTCTCATAGCCACCCAGGCTCCATCCTCATCACACCAAAGATCCACCAATGCCGCCCAGGACTCGTCTTTTCCATAACACCAATTTGGACACACCTACATAATAAAAGCATAATGGCATGTAGGTGTGTCCAAATTGGTGTTATGGAAGCATAAAGCATAATGTACCACAAGGTAATGAAAGCATAATGAAAGCATAATATATGAAAGCATAATGAAAAATCTTTTATACTTACCGCCAAGAACTCGGGCCTCTCCAAGGTAATGCCCATCCTCCGCGCTTCTTCCTTGGTCATCTTCACACCAAGATAGTCGTGGTAGTATGTGGAGATGGCCACATAGCGCACCTCGTACTGCATCTGGCGGGCCTTCTTCTTGCATTGTCGCAGCACGATCTGGTCCGCTCTAGCCCTGTGCTCCGGAAGAACTCGATAGAATTTCTACAATCATGCATGAAACAAGAATGGAAGAAGCCATGAATTAAATCATTTTCATGAAACTAGAATGGACTTGTTCTTATGAAGAGAACTCACCCAGAAAGTAGTGATCACGGCCTTGGCATGGGTCTCATGGTCCGCGTGGCGGGCCGCTTCCCAGTGGTCCCAGCTCGTGGCCAAAACCCGACGAGCCGGCTGCCTGACTGGATCCGGACAGTACAACCCCGGCCAGTATAACTTCAGCAAGACGGTGATGAGGCCGTTGGGAATATGGACCCCTTTAGAACATATCCAGTTGCTGCAAAAGAATGAACTATTAGCATGTGACAAGCAAAATAAATAACAACCGGAATAAGCATGTGACAAGCAAAATAATGAACCACTTACTCTTTTCCCGTGGGCTCAATGAGCCACTTCTGCTCCTCAGTAGCCAGAACCTGCTTTGGTAGCTTTGCGTTACCACGCAGCCACCCCTTCTTGTCAACCCCCTTCCCATCACCACCATCATCCCCGCCACCACCCTCCTCCTCGCCTGCCTCCCCCTCCCCAACCTCCTCCCCAACCTCCTCCTCCTCCTCGTCCTCCTCCTCGCCTGCCTCCTCCTCCACCTCCTCCTCGTCCTCCACCACCACCTCCTCCTCCTCCTCCTCCCTAGAGTGTACCTCACTAGAGGGGGGCCTCGAAGACAACACCCCTAAGTCGGTGAGGGTGCGCTCTTTTTGGCCGCGACCCCCTGTAGTGGCTCTCCCCCCAGCACCTCGTCCTCTAGAGGCTCTCCCCCCGCCCCCTCCTCCTCTAGGGGCACCTCTCCCTCGACCTCCCTGTGAGGAGTCATCGTCAAGTAGCCGAGGGGGAGGATTATGTGCTCGACCACTCCGACTAGGCAGGCCGACGACCTTGCGTAGGAAACCCATGCCGTCGGCCTTCACCTTGCCCATGTTCCATGAACCTGCATTGAAAAGAGAAAAAGCAATTAGTAAATTAATGAAATGAAGGAAAAGGCATGATAATAAACACATTAATAAAAATGCATAAAAAGGCATATTCCTAAACTATAGAAAAAATACTTGAAACGTACATCTACTAGAACCCATATGAATCATCACTGTTGTAACCTCTTTCTCGGTCCGTCTCATCATCACTATCAATCATATCATCTTCGTTGTCCAACGGAGGTGGAGGCTCTTCCTCGTCGTCAGCGTCTTCGTTTAACTTTTCTAGCATAAGTATGTCATTTTCATTGACAATGGTCTCACCATCATTCCGTGCATCATCGACGTTTGGGTCCACATCATCATCACCCAATGGTCTAGCGTCATCGTTTCTAACCACATCATCATCATCATCCAATGGTCTAGCGTCATCGTTTCTAACCACATCATCATCATCATCATCATCATCATCAGGTTGCTCTTGATAGAACACTCCCTCGTATGTCATGGGGTTAATGTTGTAGTAGTCGTCTTCATTCGGGTCTGGTAGCTTACCATGTGGCGACACCGTGAACACAACTTCCCAACCCTTTAGATACACTTTCTGGCATGGGTAAGGCAGATAATATACTTGTGTAGCTTGGGTAGCCACAATGAAGAGATCGGCTCTGGCATAGACGGTTGATGGTTTAACTTCGACCAAACCAATGGAAGGCGTATGTTTTACCCCCTCCCGCGGATCGAACCATCGGCATTTGAACACAGGCAGACTTAGGGTCTCACGCCCCTGGCGGAATTTAACCTCGTATATATTTTGCACCCTTCCGTAGTAGTCTACTGAATTTTGACCGGGGGTGTACACTCCAGTATTTATTGTTTTGGGATCAGGGCGGCTGTTTTGGTGCTCCTCTGTATGGAAGCGATACCCATTCACATCATACTTTTTTACATGTCATGACGGCAGGGTCAAAACCCATGGAAACCCATCTCAATTCATCATCCATAGATATGTTCGGATCTTTTCCCTACAAGTATAATGGAAATTGTTGCGTGCATTAGTTTGGTTAACTAATAAATGTTGAAGTAGGTATTTAATAGGGGAGTGTGGAAAATTACTTTCTCCATGAACCAAGCAACAAAATTTTTACGTCCAGGGTTTCCATGACGAAGAAGAGTAACTGCCTCTGCCTCAGTAGGAGGATTCACTCCCGTCCATTCCTCTTGAACGAAATCACTAAAAAAAGATAAGCGGTGTTAGACCGGGACTAAGTGAACATGAAACATGATGATGTGGAAGACATAAAGGAATGGTGTAGTGGTATTACCTCATCCACACTTTCTCAACTTCGTTGATGTTGTGCAAGATATAGAACATGAGGTCCTCCCACTCTTGTCATGGCATGTTATAAGATTTCGAGGCCCCAGCCCTCCCACCTTGGGCGTTGAATAGATCGAGCCTGGGTTGATACTTGGGCTCTTCTATATTGTATCGAGGCACCTTGTTATGCAGATGGGGAATGTGGTCTGGATAGTATGATGTCCTGAGGTCTAACACCTCCTCTAGGATAACTGCCTCAGCTATGGAAGCTTCAATCTTAGCTTTGTTTCCACATTTCCGTTGGAGATGCTTGTTCTGCCTCTCAGGGCCGTACTGCCAGCGATTTTGCACAGGGCCCCCCAACAATACCTCGTTCGCGAGGTGCAGAATGAGATGTGTCATCGGAGTAAAGAAGCCTGGCGGAAAGATCTTCTCTAGCTTGACTATCAACTCCGGTGCCTTCTTATGCAATTTTTCAATCACCTCTTTACTTACTTCTTTAGCACAGAGCGTGCGGAAGAAATG
>NC_053026.1:585686150-585696770 GCF_003073215.2 Triticum urartu
CCCCCCAGTGCCCCCGTCCCGCCTAACCGTGTAGCGTTTGACCACGGGATCTAGCCCTTTGACTTTGCACGGACGGGCTTTGACCAGTGTACCTCCCTACCCGGTTGTGTCAGGTCAGCCCATAGGAACACTTTGGAGCAACATCCGGGCCAGACCCACAGCAAGATCCCCTCCGTGTAGACCCCACGCGTCCGTTTCCCCCCTCCAGGTGTCGGCGGCGGCGCCGTCCGTGAGGGGGGGCACACCCCGGACACGCGTGCCGGGCGTTTGCAACCGCCACAACACTTCCAGAATTGTGAGAGGCCGCCTACGCAAGATTTGGCGGCATGCTAGCCCCCGGAGGCCGCCGGCCACAGCTGTAGACGCGCGAAGGGCAATCCGCGTAGAGGGAATTTTTCGGATACTTCCCCATCACCAAAAATTATGAAAAAATACCATCGTTCCTATAGCACATGTGCCCACGTCGTGCAAAACAACTCATGATTTTATCGTGCTCCGAGTATTTAGTAATATAGACGCCGCATCGTTACCGCAGAATGTCTACTACCGTGCCATCGCCATCCGTGAGGGGGGGCCACGCACCGGAGACGCGTCCCGACTCTTCGGACATTCCACCACACCACCCCGCATGTCTGAGGGCCCGGTGCGATGCTCCGGTGGCATTGCTACCCCCCAGTGCCCCCGTCCCGCCTAACCCTGTAGCGTTTGACCACGGGATCTAGCCCTTTGACTTTGCACGGACGGGCTTTGACCAGTGGACCTCCCCACCCGGTTGTGTTAGGTCAGCCCATAGGACACTTTGGAGCAACATCCGGGCCAGACCCACAGCAAGATCCCCTTCGTGTAGACCCCACGCGTCCGTTTCCCCCTCCAGGTGCTGGCGGCGGCGCCGTCCGTGAGGGGGGGCACACCCCGGACACGCGTGCCGGGCGTTTGCAACCGCCACAACACTTCCAGAATTGTGAGAGGCCGCCTACGCAAGATTTGGCGGCATGCTAGCCCCCGGAGGCCGCCAGCCACAGCCGTAGACGCGCGAAGGGCAATCCGCGTAGAGAGAATTTTTCGGATACTTCCCCATCACCAAAAATTATGAAAAAATACCATCGTTCCTATAGCACATGTGCCTACGTCGTGCAAAAAAACTCATGATTTTATCGCGCTCCGAGTCTTTAGTAATATTGACGCCGCATCGTTACCGCAGAACGTCTACTACCGTGCCATCGCCGTCGGTGAGAGGGGGCCACGCACCGGAGACGCGTCCCGCCTCTTCGGACATGCCACCACACCACCCCGCATGTATGAGGGCCCGGTGCGATGCTCCGGTGGTATTGCTACCCCCAGTGCCCCCGTCCCGCCTAACCCAGTAGCGTTTGACCACGGGATCTAGCCCTTTGACTTTGCATGGTCGGGCTTTGACCAGTGGACCTCCCCACCCAGTTGTGTTAGGTCAGCCCATAGGAACACTTTGGAGCAACATCCGGGCCAGACCCACAGCAAGATCCCCTACGTGTAGACCCCACACGTCCGATTCCCCCCTCCAGGTGCCGGCGGCGGCGCCGTCCGTGAGAGGGAGCACACCCCAGACACGTGTGCCGGGCGTTTGCAACCGCCACAACACTTCCAGAATTGTGAGAGGCCGCCTACGCAAGATATGGCGGCATGCTAGCCCCAGAGGCCGCCGGCCACAGCCGTAGACGCGCGAAGGGCAATCCGCGTAGAGGGAATTTTTCGGATACTTCCCCATCACCAAAAATTATGAAAAAATACCATCGTTCCTATAGCACATGTGCCCACGTCATGCAAAAAAACTCATGATTTTATCGCGCTCCGAGTATTTAGTAATATTGACGCCGCATCGTTACCGCAGAAAATCTACTACCGTGCCATCGCCGTCCGTGAGGGGGGGGGCACGCACCGGAGACGCGTCCCGCCTCTTCGGACATGCCACCACACCGCCCTGCATGTATGAGGGCCCGGCGCGATGCTCCGGTGGCATTGCTACCCCAGTGCCCCCGTCCCGCCTAACCCTGTAGCGTTTGACCACGGGATCTAGCCCTTTTACTTTGCACGGACGAGCTTTGACCAGTGGACCTCCCCACCCGGTTGTGTTAGGTCAGCCCATAGGAACACTTTGGAGCAACATCCGGGCCAGACCCACAGCAAGATCCCCTCCGTGTAGACCCCACGCGTCCGTTTCACCCCTCCAGGTGCCTGCGGCGGCGCCGTCCGTGAGGGGGGGCACACCCCGGACATGCGTGCCGGGCGTTTGCAACCGCCACAACACTTCCAGACTTGTGAGAGGCCGCCTATGCAAGATTTGGCGGCATGCTAGCCCCCGGAGGCCGCCGGCCACAGCCGTAGACGCGCGAAGGGCAATCCTCGCAGAGGGAATTTTTCGGATACTTCTCCATCACCAAAAATTATGAAAAAATACCATCGTTCCTATAGCACATGTGCCCACGTCGTGCAAAAAAAAACTCATGATTTTATCGCGCTCCGAGTGTTTAGTAATATTGACGCCGCATCGTTACCGCAGAACGTCTACTACCGTGTCATCGCCGTCCGTGAGGGGGGGCCACGCACCGGAGACGCGTCCCACCTCTTAGGACATTCCACCACACCACCCCGCATGTATGAGGGCCCGGTGCGACGCTCCAGTGGCATTGCTACCCCCAGTGCCCCCGTCCCGCCTAACCCTGTAGCGTTTGACCACGGGATCTAGCCCTTTGGCTTTGCATGTACGGGCTTTGACCAGTGGACCTCCCCACCTGGTTGTGTTAGGTCAGCCCATAGGAACACTTTGGAGCAACATCCGGGCCAGACCCACAGCAAGATCCCCTCCGTGTAGACCCCATGCGTCTGTTTCCCCACTCCAGGTGCCTGCGGCGGCACCGTCCGTGAGGGGGGGCACACCCCGGGCACGCGTGCCGGGCGTTTGCAACCGTCACAACACTTCCAGAATTGTGAGAGGCCGCCTACGCAAGATTTGGCGGCATGCTAGCCCCCGGAGGCCGCCGGCCACAGCCGTAGACGCGCGAAGGGCAATCCGCGTAGAGGGAATTTTTCGGATACTTCCCCATCACCAAAAATTATGAAAAAATACCATCGTTCCTATAGCACATGTGCCCACATCGTGCAAAAAAACTCATGATTTTATCGCGCTCCGAGTATTTAGTAATATTGACGCTGCATCGTTACCGCAGAACGTCTACTACCGTGTCATCGCCGTCCGTGAGGGGGGGCCAGGCCCCGGAGACGCGTCCCGCCTCTTCGGACATGCCACCACACCACCCCGCATGTATGAGGGCCCGGTGCGACGCTCCGGTGGCATTGCTACCCCAGTGCCCCCGTCCCGCCTAACCCTGTAGCGTTTGACCACGGGATCTAGCCCTTTGACTTTGCACGGACGGGCTTTGACCAGTGGACCTCCCCACCCGGTTGTGTTAGGTCAGCCCATAGGAACACTTTGGAGCAACATCCGGGCCAGACCCATAGCAAGATCCCCTCCGTGTAGGCCCCACGCGTCCGTTTCCCCCCTCCAGGTGCCTGCGGCGGCGCCGTCCGTGAGGGGGGCACACCCCGGACACGCGTGCCGGGCATTTGCAACCGCCACAACACTTCCAGACTTGTGAGAGGCCGCCTACGCAAGATTTGGTGGCATGCTAGCCCCCGGAGGCCGCCGACCACAGCCGTAGATGCGCGAAGGGCAATCCGCGTAGAGGGAATTTTTCGGATACTTCCCCATCACCAAAAATTATGAAAAAATACCATCGTTCCTATAGCACATGTGCCCACGCACTGGTAGAAAAAGGGCCAACAGTCCCGGTTCATAAGGGCCTTTAGTCCTGGTTCCTGAACCGGGACTAAAGTGTCGGTACTAATGCCTCGACCCTTTAGTCTCGGTTCAATCCAGAACCGAGACTGATGGGCCTCCACGTGGGCAGTGCGTAGAGCCCAGTCAGAAGACCCTTTGGTCCCGGTTGGTGGCACCAACCGGGACACATAGGCATCCACGCGTCAGCATTTCTGTGGCTGGGGTTTTTGTTTTTTTTTGAAAGGGGGGGTTGGGGGTTTTGGGGGGTTAATTTAGGTGTTTCATATATTGTGTTAGCTAGCTATAATTAATAGAGAGAAGTGTCCTCTCTTATGTCCGTGCTTGGTCGATGCTACGTACTATACATACGTATAGAGAGGACTAGACACGCTGGCTAGCTAGTAAGCAAACGAAGGAAACAGAAGATCGTGATGAACATATATGCATACAGAGAGAAGTGATATCGACCACCTCTCTTTCTCTGAGAGATTGGTCGAACAACAAGTTCTCGTATATCTATCTGACACTACCGGCTACATATATACTGTAATTATCTCTTACAAATATAATCATACAATCTCAGGGTCAATATAGAATTCTCCGTCTTCAGGGATCACGTGGTCAAGAAAGAATGCCGCCAATTCCTCTTGAATTCCTCGCATGCGAGCTGGTGCTAGGAGTTCATCCCGCTTCCGAAACATCTAATTTAAAGAAGGGGGTCAATACATATATATATATGAATGAAACTCAACACAAATGATGGTAATAAAATAAAATTGTGAATGTTGTTATTTACGTACTTCATATTGTTCGTCAGTGTAGCCCCGCTCACAGGTCGTGTGGCGGATGGACTCGCAAACATAGTATCCACAGAAATCATTCCCTTGTTCCTGCCACAACCACTTTACAAGAAATAGAGGTTAATCAAACTGATAAGCAAGAATGCCAAATGGTATTGATGAAACTAGCGCTTGAATGACTAGTAGATGCGCTTAAAATGCTACTATAGCTAGTACTTACTTTCGGGTGTCTAAATTGCAGCTCCTTCGGCAGTCCCGGAGCTTTTCTGGTGAATTTTCTCCAAACCCTGCCGGACAAAGAAAACAATTACTTGATATATCAGGAAATGAACAAAGTTGCTGATATGGTGGATAATGATCGATTTAACTTACTTCTCGAGTATTTGAGTCATGTCTGCATAGTCCTTGGGATCTTTTCGTCTTGAGTCTAAGACGGTTACTAGTCCCTGCTCAAGCTTAATATGTAGGAGAATATAGTGGAAACTGCACACGCATGCATAACTCATCAATTACATTACTATAACCTTGACTAATATATAAGGGAAACCGAATACGCACAAGACAGTAACACTCACTTGAAGTTGTAAGGAAAGAGTATTATATCTTTGTTTTGATTTATTATCAACGATTGTAGCATGCTGGCCTCGGTTTCTGCGGCATGAAATTTAACCTGAGTTGCATCTATGAGATATGTGTTAATGAACCCAATATCACCGACTTGTCTTTTCTTCAATTCGACGATCTTCAATCTGCATAATATAGTGAGGATGATTATAAATACATGCAATGAAAGAGCTAAGCTATATAGAGAAACTTAATGATAGAAGTAGTACTACTTACAGACAGTAGCAGGCGACCGTTGTTTTATCGAGGGCCAATTGATTGAAAAACTGATAGAACTCCTCAAATGGAACAGGCAACAGATCAATTCCAACGAGGTCATGCTCCTTTTTAACTTTCAAATACAAAGTACTCCTCCCCCCAGAGTCTCTGCAGATTTTCAAGTACCAATCATGCAATCTTCGCATCATCGTTGATAGAGATCTTTCATCTTTGACGAGAGGCTTCCCGTACTCGTATCTTTGTATCTGCATCTCCATGGGTTCATAATGTACTTTGTCGGGCAGGTAATCTGCAAGATTGCTATAACCGGCACCATCCTCGGATCATTAGCGACGTTGTGGCTAGGCACCTTGAGCGGGGGGCACGATTGCTTCACTTGTTCGCCGAGCTGGGCAATTTGTTTCCCAGCTCGTCGTTCTTTCAGCCTTTGATCACTGACAGTACTTCCCGACCGCTCCGCTTCGACAAATTCCTTTCCAATAATGCGGTCATAGTTTCCTTTCGGCGGATCAGACTTCGGTGGTTTTGTCAGGGCAGCCAGAGTGCGCTTCACTTTCACCCGATCTACCTTCTCCTCCGGAGGTGGATGTTTCTTTGCTTTCACCCTTCCAAAGAATTTCCTCACTTCTTCTCGCGCGATCTCGGCGTTCTCCTCCTGGGTCCTCTTGTATGGTAACTTCTCTGGAGTCTTCAGAGAAGGACCGAATCTGTATGCCCGACCGCCTCTGGTTGTACTGCTAGACACCGACCGAGTAGACGGAGCGGTTGTCTTCTTTACTTGCTTAAGAGGCGGAGGAGAAGGACTACGACGCGCCGGAGCAGCTGGAGTGGCGGCAGGTCTCTTCCGCCCTTGCTGACGAGGCGGAGAAGGAGGAGGCTGGCTGCTCGGGCGCGTCGGCGCAGGCGGAGAAGGAGGCGGAGTGCCGCCACGCGCCGGAGAAGGAGCCGGCCGAGGGCCCTGATCGTCACTCGCCGTAGGAGGAGGCGGTGGAGGAGGCGGAGTGCCCTGACTCGCCGGAGGAGGAGGAGGAGGAGGAGGAGGAGGAGGCGTCCAGTTCGGAAGGTTGATGAGCTCCTTCCGCCATAGGCATGGAGTCTTCAAAGAAGACCCCAGCCGAGTCTCCCCTTCACCGGTAGGGTGGTCAAGCTAGAGGTCCTCAAATCCCTCCGTTATCTCATCCACCATCACCCTAGCATATCCTTCTGGAATCGGCCGGCAGTGAAAAGTTGCGCCGGGTTCAGTAGGATAAACAGAGCCAACAGCCGCCTTGACCTTCAAATTCATCCATTGCGTCATAAGGTGGCAATTTTGAGACTCCGTGATAGCATCCACGGGATAGCTGGCAAGAGCCGTCAAGGCATGCTCCGGCTGAAGCAGCTCGGTGGAAGCCACGCTGCTTCTGCGCTGAGATGGCGGGGTAGCTTCGGGGGAGGCTTCGCAGTATATGCAACAAAAACATTAATACACATATGAACAAAAAAATACATATATGAACAAAAACATGTTGTGAACAAAAACATTAATGTAATAAATCTAATAAGAAATTAATCTAATAAAAAACATGCTTTGAGCCGGACCGGCGCGGCGGCTCACAGCGGGGGCGTCTGGCGATGGCGACGGCGGGGGAGGCAAGGGCGCCGGCGGGCGGGGGCGGGCCGCGGGAAGGGGCTAGGGCGCGAGGCAGGGGCCGGCGCGGCGACGACGTGGTCGGCGGCAGGGGCGGCGGACGACGGCACCGGAGGCAGGGGCGGCGCGGCGACGGCGTCGGAGATAGGGCGGCACGGCGACGGCGTCGGGGGCAGGGGCAGCGCGGCGACGGCGTCGGAGGCAGGGGCGATGATGGCGACGGCGACGAGGAGCAGCGCTGTGGCGTCGGGCACGAACTGACGGTGAAGTTGTGAAATTTTCACAAGTCCAGCTTATATACCAACAGCATTGATCCCGGTTGGTGCTACGACCCGGGACTAAAGGTGGGCAATGGTCACGGTTGGTGCCCCAGTGCCCCCGTCCCGCCTAACCCTGTAGCGTTTGACCACGGGATCTAACCCTTTGACTTTGCACGGACGGGCTTTGACTAGTGGACCTCCCCACCCGATTGTGTTAGGTCAGCCCATAGGAACACTTTGGAGCAACATCCGGGCCAGACCCACAGCAAGATCCCCTCCGTGTAGACCCCACACGTCCGTTTCCCCCCTCCAAGTGCCGGCGGCGGCGCCGTCCGTGAGGGGGGGCACACCCCGGACACGCGTGCCGGGCGTTTGCAACCGCCACAACACTTCCAGACTTGTGAGAGGCCGCCTACGCAAGATTTGGCGGCATGCTAGCCCCCGGAGGCCGCCGGCCACAGCCGTAGACGGGCGAAGGGCAATCCGCGTAAAGGGAATTTTCGGATACTTCTACATCACCAAAAATTATGAAAAAATACCATCGTTCCTATAGCCGTGTAAAGTCAAAGGGGTAGATCCCGTGGTCAAACGCTACAGGGTTAGGCGGGATGGGGGCCCTAGGGGGGTAGCAATGCCACCGGAGCGTCGCACCGGGACCTCATACAAGCCGTGTGCTGGGTGCCTACGCCTGCCACCATGCTTATATAACCGTAGGAGGGCCACCGCAACACCTGGCGGCATTGCTACCCCCCAGGTACCCCGTCCCGTCTAACCCTGACACAGACGACCGCCGGGTCTATCCCTTTGACTTTCGCTGGATGTAGTTTGACCGGTGGACCTTTTCACCTTGTTGTCATAGCCCAGCCATAGCTACACCCCCCAACACAGTCCCGGCACAACCCACCCCAAGATTCCCTCTGCGTCGGCCCGACGTGGCCGTTTCCCCCCTCCGGGGCACGGCGGCATCGACGCCCGTGAGGGGGAAGGGGGCACACCCCGGAGCCGCGTGCCTGCGCCTGCCACCACATTTCCACAACCGTAGGAGGGCCCACCGCAACACCTGGCGGCATTGCTACCCCTCACAGGTACCCGGCCCGTCCCGTCTAACCTCTCCGTGACACGACGGAAGAAGGCCCGTGTGGTGGGCAATCGATATATGTTTTCTGTACATTTAAGTTAATGAAATTAGTATTGGAAAAAAAATAAAAAATAATAAGAGAAAATACAAAAAATATAAAAATATTATTAGAAATCTATGCCTACGGCAAAGCCGTCGGCATAGCTACGGCCACGGAACGGTAGAGCCCTGGATCGATGACGTGGCGTAGGGCGGGGATCAATGACGTGGCAAAAACCATGGGCCAGGCCTATGCCGACGGCCTAGCCGTCGGCATAGAAATGCCACCCCACAGGACCGGCGAATGACGCGGATCGATGACGTGGCGACGCGGCGGATCGATGACGTCGGCATAGCTATGCCGACGGCTAGGCCGTCGGCGTAGCTATGCCGACGGCCACCGTTAGCCCGTCGGCGTAGCCTGACGCCGTCAAACTACCGTCGCCGCCCGGGTAGACGAGCCCACGCGATATGCCGACGGCCTGCTCTATGCCGACGGCCCCCGTCGGTATATTCGGAAAAACGCCGACGGCTTATCTATGCCGACGGCCCCCGTCGGCATAGATGGTTATACGCCGACGGCCTTTCTACGCCGACGACTTTACTTGGGCCGTCGGGGTATGCCCATATATGCCGACGGGGGCCGTCGGCATAGATATGGCCGTCGGCAAAACAAGTTTTTCTGGTAGTGACGTAACTTCATTTTTCAACTACTCAGATAAAAGGTTTTACTTCTGCTTTTGGAAATAAGGACATGAATGTTAATATCGGCACAAGCACATCATATGCAGGATTGATTGGATGTTCCTTGTGCCATATGCGTGCGTAGAAAAAAAAACCTATCGGATGGTTGTTCTTTACCCCAAACCTTCCTTTTGACGGAAACTGGCGGGTGCTCTCTCATAGGGTACTCAGACTTTTTTCTTCTTCCTTCATACACTCATTCCATGGAAGGGGGCATGGGAGTTTAGTGAGGGAATTAGTGATGGGACTGAACTAGGGATTTGCCTCTTATCCCCAAGCTCTTGCATACGCATGGGAACAACGATTTGTAATTTGAGTTTAAAAACAGTATCACACTACAATATCACTCAGTCACCCATCAACGTATCTCTTTGCAATCTGCCACGCAGGATCCATAGGACGCCTTGCTGCTTATACTGTTGGTGTGTTCTACGACTAAATAGCGTAGGGGCTTGGCCATAAACTATGTCCTGCGGAGGAGCTTGAGTAGGCGGTAAGCTAAGCGCATTAAGATAGCTTATGAAACACCATGTCAGCCAGTCGGGCGAGTGTGTTGTTGCTTCCACTATGCCGGTGACGCGCGTCGCATCGACGATGGCTGCTCATAAAGGAATCCAGGTCATGCACCTTCTGTGGCACGGCCAGAAACGATGTTGCGCGAGTGCAGTGGGCCTAGGAGCGCGAGCAAGCGGAGCGAATTCTACATCACTACAAGGTGCGACGCTACCTGTGGAGCGAGGAAGCCTCCGCTCTCCAGCTACGACACTAACATGTGCTCCGGCTCCCATCAAGCAAGGAAAGTGCCTTGTTGCGCAGCGACAAGACAGCGGAGACGTACTGGATCCAGTCGTTGAGAGGTGCCAAGCCTGGTTATCTTCTGATTCATCTTGGCTGTCCGATATGCAGCCCATGAAAGATCGAAAAGGGTTAGTTACGCCGTGGCCTGCGAGAGGCAAGTCACCGAATCCAGGTGCATAGCACACGCCCGTGCCGATGCTCCTGTTGCCTGCCATTCTTATCGCTCTACAGTTTTCCAGTCAATGCATCCGAGCAATGTTATTAGAGTGTACAGTTACAATTCTAGAGAAAGGGACATCACATACTCCACTTATATAAGAGGAGTCGTATAGTAGAGAAGAATACAGAGTCTATGTAAAGAGGTTGAGCCATGCCCATGATCCGAGAGTTGGCACATGCCGCTATTTCATTTATATTTGGTTGAAAACTTAAATTCTATGATGAGCAGAGAAGGTACATAAGGAAAATTCCGAAGAAACATATGGGATGGTTGAATTCCAGTTACATAGATGATACTTTGAAAACGCGAACACATAAGATGTCTACAGCAATACCATGCACATTTCAAATGGAAAAGTACTTATATGATTTGGAGAAGTCTCCGTGGTCTCTCTCTC
>NC_053026.1:585697770-585709102 GCF_003073215.2 Triticum urartu
CCAAAGATCCATCAACATGGAGCTTCTTCATGCGTTTTATACCGATATGACTTACGTGGCAGTGCCACAAGTAGGTGGTACTATCATTACTATCTTTTGGCATGAACATGTGTATCACTACGATCGAGATTCAATAAACCATTCATTTTAGGTGTAAGACCATTGAAGGTATTATTCAAATAAACAGAGTAACCATTATTCTCTTTAAATGAATAACCGTGTTGCGACAGACGTAATCCAATCATGTCTATGCTCAACGCAAACACCAAATAACAATTATTTAGGTTTAACACCAATCTCGATGGTAGAGGGAGCGTGCGATGCTTGATCATATCAACATTGGAGACACTTCCAACACATATCGTCAACTCACCTTTAGCTAGTCTCCGTTTATTCCGTAGCTATTATTTCGAGTTACTAACACTTAGCAACCGAACCGGTATCTAATACCCTGGTGCTACTAGGAGTACTAGTAAAGTACACATCAACACAATGTATATCCAATATACTTCTATCGACCTTGCCAGCCTTCTCATCTACCAAGTATCTAGGGTAATTCTGCTCCGGTGGCTGTTCCCCTTATTACAGAAGCACTTAGTCTCGGGTTTGGGTTCAACCTTGGGTTTCTTCACTAGAGCAGCAGCTGATTTGCCGTTTCATGAAGTATCCCTTTGTTCCCTTGCCCTTCTTGAAACTAGTGGTTTCACCAACCATCAACAATTGATGCTCCTTCTTGATTTCTACTTTCGCGGTGTCAAACATCGCGAATATCTCAAGGATCATCATATATATCCCTGATATATTATAGTTCAACACGAAGCTCTAGCAGCTTGGTGGTAATGACTTCGGAGAAACATCACAATCTCATCTGGAAGATCAACTCCCACTTGATTCAAATGATTGTTGTACTCAGACAATCTGAGCACAAGCTCAACAATTGAGCTTTTCTCCTTAGTTTGCAGGCTAAGAAAATAGTCGGAGGTCTTATACCTCTTGACGTGGGCACGAGTCTGAAATCCCAATTTCAGTCCTTGGAACATCTCATATGTTCTGCGATGTTTCAAAAAACATCCTTGGTGCCTCAATTCTAAACCATTTAGCATTACGCACTGAACTATCATGTAGTTATCAAAATGTGTATGTCAGATGTTCGCAACATCCACAGACAACGTTTGAGGTTCAGCACACTGAGCGGTGCATTAAGGACATAAGCCTTCTATGAAGCAATGAGGACAATCCTCAGTTTACGGACCTAGTCCGCATAATTGCTACTATCAACTTTCAACTAAATTTTCTCTAGGAACATATCTAAACAGTAGAACTGAAGCGCGAGCTACGACATAATTGCGAAGACCTTTTGACTATGTTCAGGATAATTAAGTTCATCTTATGAACTCCCACTCAGATAGACATCCCTCTAGTCATCTAAGTGATTACATGATCCGAGTCAACTAGGCCGTGTCCGATCATCACGTGAGACGGACTAGCCAACGTCGGTGAACATCTTCATGTTGATCGTATCTTCTATACGACTCATGCTCGACCTTTCGGTCTTCTGTGTTCCGAGGCCATGTCTATGCACATGCTAGGCTCGTCAAGTTAACCCTAAGTGTTTTGCATGTGTAAAACTGTCTTACACCCGTTGTATGTGAACGTAAGGATCTATCACACCCGATCATCACGTGGTGCTTCGAAACGACGAACTGTAGCAACGGTGCACAGTTAGGCGAGAACACTTCTTGAAATTTTAGTGAGGGATCATCTTATTTACTACCGTCGTTCTAAGCAAATAAGATGTATAAATATGATAAACATCATATGCAATCAAATAATAGTGACATGATATGGCCAATATCATATAGCTCCTTTGATCTCCATCTTGGGGCTCCATGATCATCTTGTCACCGGTATGACACCATGATCTCCATCATCATGATCTCCATCATCGTGTCTTCTTGAAGTTGTCTCGTCATCGACATGCAAGTCGTGATTCCCTTGACAAGAACATGATCAATCTCATACATCACATATATCATTCATCACATCCTTTTGGCCATATCACATCACATAGCATACCCTGCAAAAACAAGTTAGACGTCCTCTAATTGTTGTTTGCATGTTTTACGTGGCTGCTATGGGTTTCTAGCAAGAACGTTTCTTACCTACGCAAAACCACAACGTGATATGCCAATTGCTATTTACCCTTCATAAGGACCCTTTTCATCCAATCCGATCCGACTAAAGTAGGAGAGACAGACACCCGCTAGCCACCTTATGCATCTAGTGCATGTCAGTCGGTGGAACCAGTCTCACGTAAGAGTACGTGTAAGGTCGGTCCGGGCCGCTTCATCCCACGATGCCGCCGAATCAAGATAAGACTAGTAACGGCAAGCATATTGAACAAAATCAACGCCCACAACTACTTTGTGTTCTACTCGTGCATAGAAACTACGCATAGACCTAGCTCTGATACCACTGTTGGGGAACGTAGCATAAATTCAAAATTTTCCTACGTGTCACCAAGATCCATCTATGGAGAGACCAGCAACGAGGGGAAGGAGAGTGCATCTACATACCCTTGTAGATCGCTAAGCGTAAGCGTTCAAGAGAACGGGGTTGATGGA
Source organism: Triticum urartu (assembly GCF_003073215.2). Lineage (NCBI taxonomy): Eukaryota > Viridiplantae > Streptophyta > Magnoliopsida > Poales > Poaceae > Triticum > Triticum urartu. The sequence goes on from NC_053026.1 coordinate 585,700,395, forward strand.
GTCGTACTCGTCGTGATCCAAATCACCGATGATCAAGTGCCGAACGCACGGCACCTCCGCGTTCAACACACGTACAGCCCGGTGACGTCTCCCATGCCTTGATCCAGCAAGGAGAGAGGGAGAGGTTGAGGAAGACTCCATCCAGCAGCAGCACAACGGCGTGGTGGTGGTGGAGGAGCGTGGCAATCCTGCAGGGCTTCGCCAAGCACCACAGGAGAGGAGAAGGACTTAGGAGAGAGGGAGGGGCTGCACCAAAGGCATAAGGGGTGTCTCAAGAGGCCCTCCTACCCTCACTATATATAGGGAGCCCAAGGGGGGGTGCGCCAGCCCTAGGAGATCCAATCTCCTAGGGGGCGGCGGCCAGGGGAGGTTTCCCTCCCCCCCAAGGCACCTAGGAGGTGCCTTCCCTCCTTGGGACTCTTCCTTAGGGTTCCCTCTTCACCCTAGGCGCATGGGCCATAAGGGAAGTGGCGCCCCAGCCCACTTTGGGCTGGATCCCTTCCCACTTCAGCCCATGGGACCCTCCGGGATAGGTGGCCCCACCCGGTGGGCCCCCGGGACCCTTCCGGTGGTCCCGGTACAATACCGATGACCCCGAAACTTGTCCCGATGGCCGAAATAGGACTTCCTATATATAAATCTTTACCTCCGGACCATTCTGGAACTCCTCATGACGTCCGGGATCTCATCCGGGACTCCGAACAACATTCGGTAACCACATACAAGCTTCCTTTATAATCCTAGCGTCATCGAACCTTAAGTGTGTAGACCCTACGGGTTCGGGAGACATGCAGACATGACCGAGACGTTCTCCGGTCAATAACCAACAGCGGGATCTGGATACCTATGTTGGCTCCCACATGTTCCACGATGATCTCATCGGATGAACCACGATGTCAAGGACTTAATCAATCCCGTATACAATTCCCTTTGTCTAGCGGTATTGTACTTGCCCGAGATTCGATCGTCGTTATCCCTATACCTTGTTCAATCTCGTTACCGGCAAGTCTCTTTACTCGTTCCGTAACATATCATCCCGTGATCAACTCCTTGGTCACATTGCGCATATGATGATGTCCTACCGAGTGGGCCCAGAGATACCTCTCCGCTTACACGGAGTGACAAATCCCATTCTCGATTCGTGCCAACCCAACAGACACTTTCGGAGATACCTGTAGTGCACCTTTATAGTCACCCAGTTACGTTGTGATGTTTGATACACCCAAAGCATTCCTGCGGTATCCGGGAGTTGCACAATCTCATGGTCTAAGGAAATGATACTTGACATTAGAAAAGCTTTAGCATACGAACTACACGATCTTTGTGCTAGGCTTAGGATTGGGTCTTGTCCATCACATCATTCTCCTAATGATGTGATCCCGTTATCAACGACATCCAATGTCCATGGTTAGGAAACCGTAACCATCTATTGATCAACGAGCTAGTCAACTAGAGGCTTACTAGGGACATGGTGTTGTCTATGTATCCACACATGTATCTGAGTTTCCTATCAATACAATTATAGCATGGATAATAAACGATTATCATGAACAAGGAAATATAATAATAACCAATTTATTATTGCCTCTAGGGCATATTTCCAACAGTCTCCCACTTGCACTAGAGTCAATAATCTAGTTACATTGTGATGAATCGAACACCCATGGAATTCTGGTGTTGATCATGTTTTGCCCTAGGGAGAGGTTTAGTCAACGGATCTGCTACATTCAGGTCCGTATGCACTTTACAAATCTCTATGTCTCCATCTTGAACATTTTCACGAATGGAGTTGAAGCGACGCTTGATGTGCCTTGTCTTCTTGTGAAACCTGGGCTCCTTGGCAAGAGCAATAGCTCCAGTGTTGTCACAGAAGAGCTTGATCGGCCCCGACGCATTGGGTATGACTCCTAGGTCGGTGATGAACTCCTTCACCCATATTGCTTCATGTGCTGCCTACGAGGCTGCCATGTACTCCGCTTCACATGTAGATCCCGCCACGACGCTCTGCTTGCAACTGCACCAGCTTACTGCCCCTCCATTCAAAATATACACGTATCCGGTTTGTGACTTAGAGTCATCCAGATCTGTGTCGAAGCTAGCGTCGACGAAACCCTTTACGACGAGCTCTTCCTCACCTCCATAAACGAGAAACATTTCCTTAGTCCTTTTCAGGTACTTCAGGATATTCTTGACCGCTGTCCAGTGTTCCTTGCCGGGATTACTTTGGTACCTTCCTACCAAACTTACGGCAAGGTTTACATCAGGTCTGGTACACAGCATGGCATACATAATAGAACCTATGGCTGAGGCATAGGGGATGACACTCATCTCTTCTATTTCTTCTGCCGTGGTCGGACATTGAGCTGAGCTCAATTTCATACCTTGTAACACAGGCAAGAACCCCTTCTTAGATTGATCCATATTGAATTTCTTCAATATCTTATCAAGGTATGTGCTTTGTGAAAGACCTATGAGGCGTCTCGATCTATCCCTATAGATTTTGATGCCTAATATATAAGCAGCTTCTCCAAGGTCCTTCATTGAAAAACTCTTATTCAAGTAGGCCTTGATGCTGTCCAAGAGTTCTATATCATTTCCCATCAAAAGTATGTCATCTACATATAATATGAGAAATGCTACAGAGCTCCCACTCACTTTCTTGTAAACACAGGCTTCTCCATAAGTCTGTGTAAACCCAAACGCTTTGATCATCTCATCAAAGCGAATGTTCCAACTCCGAGATGCTTGCACCAGCCCATAAATCGAGCGTTGGAGCTTGCATACCTTGTCAGCATTCTTAGGATCGAACAAAACCTTCCGGCTGCATCATATACAATTCTTCCTTAAGGAAACCATTAAGGAATGCCGTTTTGACGTCCATTTGCCATATTTCATAATCATAGAATGCGGCAATCGCTAACATGATTCGGACGGACTTCAGCTTCGCTACCGGTGAGAAAGTCTCATCGTAGTCAACCCCTTGAACTTGTCGATAACCCTTAGCGACAAGCCGAGCTTTATAGATGGTCACATTACAATCCGCGTCCGTCTTCTTCTTAAAGATCCATTTATTCTCTATCGCTCGCCGATCAACGGGCAAGTCAGTCAAAGTCCATACTTCGTTTTCATACATGGATCCTATCTCGGATTGCATGGCTTCAAGCCATTTGTCACAATCCGGGCCCGCCATCGCTTCTTCATAACTCGAAGGGTCACCGTTGTCTAACAACATGATTTCCAAGACAGAGTTGCCATACCACTCTGGCGCGGAACGTGTCCTTGTGGACCTTCGAAGTTCAGTAGCAACTTGATCAGAAGTACCTTGATCATCATCATTAACTTCCTCTCTAGTCGGTGCAGGCACCACAGGAACATCTTCCTGAGCTGCGCCACTTACCGGTTCAAGAGGCAATACTTCATCAAGCCCTACTTTCCTCCCACTTACTTCTCTCGAGAGAAACTCTTTCTCCAGAAAGGACCCACTCTTGGCAACAAAGATCTTGCCTTCAGATCTGAGGTAGAAGGTATACCCAATAGTTTCCTTAGGGTATCCTATGAAGACACATTTTTCCGACTTGGGTTCGAGCTTTTCAGGTTGAAGTTTCTTGACATAAGCATCGCATCCCCAAACTTTTAGAAACGACAGCTTAGGTTTCTTCCCAAACCATAATTCATACGGTGAGCCCTATTTAAAGTGAATGCAGCAGTCTATAAAGCATAGCCCCAAAAAGATAGCAGTAAATCAGTAAGAGACATCATAGATCACACCATATCCAATAGAGTGCGATTACGACGTTCGGACACACCGTTACGCTGAGGTGTTCCAGGCGGCGTGAGTTGTGAAACGATTCCACATTCCTTAAGTGCATACCAAATTCGTGACTCAAATATTATCCCCCACGATCTAATCGTAGAAACTTCATTCGGTCACGTTGATTCTCAACCTCACTCTGAAATTCCTTGAACTTTTCAAAGGTTTCAGACTTGTGTTTCATTAAGTAGACATACCCATATCTACTCAAGTCATCAGTGAGAGTGAGAACATAACGATAGCCACCGCGAGCCTCAACACTCATTGGACCACACACATCAGTATGTATAATTTCCAATAAGTTGGTTGCCCGCTCCATTGTTCTGAGAACGGAGTCTTGGTCATCTTACCCATGAGGCATGGTTCGCACGTGTCAAATGATTCAAAATCAAGAGACTCCAAAAGTCCATCTGCATGGAGATTCTTCATGCGTTTGACACCGATGTGACCAAGGCGGCAGTGCCACAGTATGTGGGACTATCATTATCAACCTTATATCTTTTGGTATTCACACTATGAATATGTGTAACATCACGTTTGAGATTCATTAAGAATAAACCATTGACCAGAGGAGCATGACCATAAAACATATCTCTCATATAAATAGAACAACCATTATTCTCAGATTTAAATGAGTAGCCATCTCGAATTAAACAAGATCCAGATACAATGTTCATGCTCAAAGCTGGCACTAAATAACAATTATTGAGGTTTAAAACTAATCCCGTAGGTAAATGCAGAGGCAGCGTGCCGACGGCGATCACATCGACCTTGGAACCATTCCCCACGCGCATCATCACCTCGTCCTTCGCCAGTCTCCGCTTATTCCGCAGCTCCTGCTGTGAGTTACAAATATGAGCAACGCACCGGTATCAAATACCCAGGAGCCACTACGAGTACTGATAAGGTACACATCAATTACATGTATATCAAATATACCTTTAGCGTTGCCGGCCTTCTTGTCCGCTAAGTATTTAGGGCAGTTCCGCTTCCAGTGACCCTTCCCTTGCAATAAAAGCACTCAGTCTCAGGCTTGGGTCCATTCTTTGGCTTCTTCCCGGCAGCTTGCTTACCGGGCGCGGCAACCCCCTTGCCGTACTTCTTGAAGTTCTTCTTACCCTTGCCTTTCTTGAACTAGTGGTTTTATTGACCATCAACACTTGATGTTCCTTCTTGACTTCCACCTCCGCTGATTTCAGCATTGAAAACACTCAGGAATAGTCTTCACCATCCCCTGCATATTGAAGTTCATCACAAAGCTCTTGTAGCTAGGTGGAAGCAACTGAAGGATTCTGTCAATGACCGCATCATCCGGGAGATTAACGCCCAGCTGAGACAAGCGGTTATGCAACCCAGACATAGTGAGTATGTGCTCACTGACAGAACCATTTTCCTCCATCTTACAACTGAAGAACTTATCGGAGACTTCATATCTCTCGACCCGGGCATGAACTTGAAAAACCATTTTCAGCTCTTCAAACATCTCATATGCTCCATGTCGCTCAAAACGCTTTTGGAGCCCCGGCTCTAAGCTGTAAAGCATGCCGCACTGAACGAGGGAGTAATCATCAGCACGCGACTGCCAAGCGTTCATAACATATTGGTTATCTGGGACGGGTGCATCACCTAGCGGTGCTTCTAGGACATATCTTTCTTGGCAGCTATGAGGATGATCCTCAGGTTCCGGACCCAGTCCGTATAGTTGCTGCCATCATCTTTTAGCTTGGTTTTCTCTAGGAACGCGTTGAAGTTGAGGTTGACATGAGCGTTGGTCATTTGATCTACAAGAAATTTTGCAAAGGTTTTTAGACTAAGTTCATGATAATTAAGTTCATCTAATCAAATTATTTAATGAACTCCCACTCAGACAGACATCCCTCTAGTCATCTAAGTGATACATGATCCGAGTCAACTAGGCCGTGTCCGATCATCACGTGAGACGGACTAGTCATCATCGGTGAACATCTTCATGTTGATCGTATCTTCTATACGACTCATGTTCGACCTTTCGGTCTTCCGTGTTCTGAGGCCATGTCTGTACATGCTAGGCTCGTCAAGTCAACCTAAGTGTATTGCGTGTGTAAATCTGGCTTACACCCATTGTATTCGAACGTTAGAATCTATCACACCCGATCATCACGTGGTGCTTCGAAACAACGAACCTTCGCAACGGTTCACAGTTAGGGGGAACACTTCCTTGAAATTATTGTGAGGGATCATCTTATTTAAGCTACCGTCGCTCTAAGCAAATAAGATGTAAAACATGATAAACATCACATGCAATCAAATAGTGACATGATATGGCCAATATCATTTTGCTCCTTTTGATCTCCATCTTCGGGGCGCCACGATCATCGTCGTCACTGGCATGACACCATGATCTCCATCATCGTGTCTTCATGAAGTTGTCTCGTCAACTATTACTTCTACTACTATGGCTAACGGTTAGCGATAAACTAAAGTAATTACATGACATTTATGTTGACACGCAAGTCATAAATAAATTAAGACAACTCCTATGGCTCCTGCCGGTTGTCATACTCATCGACATGCAAGTCGTGATTCCTATTACAAGAACATGATCAATCTCATACATCACATATATCATTCATCACATCCTTTTGGCCATATCACATCACACGGCATATGCTGCAAAAACAAGTTAGACGTCCTCTAATTGTTGTCGCAAGTTTTTACGTGGCTGCTATAGGTTTCTAGCAAGAACATTTCTTACCTACGCCAAAACCACAACGTGATATGCTAATTTCTATTTACCCTTCATAAGGACCCTTTTCATTGAATCCGATCCGACTAAAGTGGGAGAGACGGACACCCGCTAGCCACCTTATGCAACTAGTGCATGTCAGTCGGTGGAACCATTCTCACGTAAGCGTACGTGTAAGGTCGGTCCGGGCTGCTTCATCCCACGATGCTGCCGAATCAAGATAAGACTAGTTACGGCAAGTAAATTGACAAAATCAACGCCCACAACAACTTGTGTTCTACTCGCGCATAGAAACTACACATAGACCTAGATCTGATACCACTGTTGGGGAACGTAGCAGAATTTTAAAATTTTCTATGCATCACCAAGATCAATCTATGGAATCATCTAGCAACGAGGGGAAGAGGAGTGCATCTACACACCCTTGTAGATCGCGAGCGGAAGCGTTCAAGAGAACGGGGTTGATGGAGTCGTACTCGTCGTGATCCAAATCACCAATGACCAAGCGCCGAACGGACGACACCTCCGCGTTCAACACACGTACAGTTGGGAAGACGTCTCCTCATTCTTGATCCAGCAAGGGGAAGGAGAGGTTGATGGAGATCCAGCAGCACGACGGTGTGGTGGTGGAAGCAGCGGTGATCTCGGCAGGGCTTCGCCAAGCTCCAACGAGAGAGAGAGAGAGAGAGAGAGAGAGAGAGAGAGAAAGAGGTGTTACGAGGGGAGAGGGAGGCGCCAGGGACTTAGGTGCGGCTTCCCTCCCTCCCCCCACTATATATAGGGGCCCTAGGGGGGCGCAGGCCCTAGGAGATCCCATCTCCAAAGGGGGGCGGCGGCCAAGGGGGGACTTGCCCCCCAAGTCAGGTGGGGCGCCTCCCACCCCTAGGGTTTCCAACCCTAGGCGCAGGGGGAGACCCATGGGGGCGCACCAGCCGAACAGGGGCTGGTTCCCCTCCCACTTCAGCCCATGGGGCCCTCTGGGATAGGTGGCCCCACCCGGTAGACCCCCGGGACCCTTCCGGTGGTCCCGGTACAATACCGATTACCCCGAAACCTTCCCGATGGCCGAAACTGGACTTCCTATATATAAATCTTCACCTCCAGACCATTCCGGAACTCCTCATGACGTCCAGGATCTCATCCGGGACTTCGAACAACTTTCGGGTTACCGCATACTAATATCTCTACAACCCTAGCGTCACCGAACCTTAAGTGTGTAAACCCTACGGGTTCGGGAGACACGCAGACATGACCGAGACGACTCTCCGGTCAATAACCAACAGCGGGATCTGGATACCCATGTTGGCTCCCACATGCTCCTCGATGATCTCATCGGATGAACCACGATGTTGAGGATTCAAGTAATCCCGCATTCAATTCCCTTTGTCAATCGGTACGTTACTTGCCCGAGATTCGATCGTCGGTATCCCAATACCTTGTTCAATCTCGTTACCGGCAAGTCTCTTTACTCGTTCCGTAACACATCATCCCGTGATCAACTCCTTGATCACATTGTGCACATTATGATGATGTCCTACCGAGTGGGCCCAGAGATACCTCTCCGTTTACACGGAGTGACAAATCCCAGTCTCTATTCATGCCAACCCAACAGACACTTTCGGAGATACCTGTAGTGTACCTTTATAGCCACCCAGTTATGTTGTGACGTTTGGCACACCCAAAGCACTCCTACGGTATCCGGGAGTTGCACAATCTCATGGTCTAAGGAAATGATACTTGACATTAGAAAAGCTTTAGCATACGAACTACACAATCTTTGTGCTAGGCTTAGGATTGGGTCTTGTCCATCACATCATTCTCCCAGTGATGTGATCCCGTTATCAACGACATCCAATGTCCATGGTCAGGAAACCGTAACCATCTATTGATCAACGAGCTAGTCAACTAGAGGCTTACTAGGGACATGGTGTTGTCTATGTATCCACACATGTATCTGAGTTTCCTATCAATACAATTCTAGCATGGATAATAAACAATTATCATGAACAAGAAAATATAATAATAATAATCAATCTATTATTGCCTCTAGGGCATATTTCCAACAGTGAGGAATCTAACTACTTTGTGAAGCATAAGTGAATATACTAGGCATGTTATGAGATGCAGTATGAGAGAGATCTAACTTGTGTGAATAGAAACTGCTTGTGGTAG
>NC_053026.1:585710229-585723011 GCF_003073215.2 Triticum urartu
CTTTTATGTATGATTGGTTATCTTTGCAAGTCTCTTTGAATTATCAGTTTGGTTTGGCCTACTAGATTGATCTTTCTTGCAATGGGAGAAGTGCTTAGCTTTGGGTTCAATCTTGCGGTGTCCTTTCCCAGTGACAGTAGGGGCAGCAAGGCACATATTGTATTGTTGGCATCGAGGATAACAAGATGATTTTTTATCATATTGCATGAATTTATCCCTCTACATCATGTCATCTTGCTTAAAGCGTTACTCTGTTCTTATGAACTTAATACTCTAGATGCATGCTGGATAGCGGTCGATGTGTGGAGTAATAGTAGTAGATGCAGGCAGGAGTCAGTCTACTTGTCTCGGACGTGATGCCTATATACATGATCATACCTAGATATTCTCATAACTATGCTCAATTCTGTCAATTTCTCAACAGTAATTTGTTCACCCACCGTAAAGTACTTATGCTCTTGAGAGAAGCCACTAGTGAAACCTATGGCCCCCGGGTCTATTTTCCATCATATTAGTCTTCCAACACTTAGCTATTTTCATTGCCTTTTATTTTACTTTGAATCTTTATCATAAAAATACCGAAAGTATTATCTTATCATATCTATCAGATCTCACTCTCGTAAGTGACCGTGTAGGCATTGACAACCCCTTATCGCGTTGGTTGCGAGGATTTATTTGTTTTGTGTAGGTGCGAGGGACTCGCGTGTAGCCTCCTACTGGATTGATACCTTGGTTCTCAAAAACTGAGGGAAATACTTATGCTACTTTGCTGCATCACCCTTTCCTCTTCAAGGGAAAACCAACGCAGTGCTCAAGAGGTAGCAAGAAGGATTTCTGGCGCCGTTGCCGGGGAGGTCTATGCAAAAGTCAACATACCAAGTACCCATCATAACCCTTATCTCCCGCATTACATTATTTTCCATTTGCCTCTTGTTTTCCTCTCCCCCACTTCACCCTTGCCGTTTTATTCGCCCTCTCTCTCTCTCTATTTGCCTCTTTTTTGCCCGTTCCTCGTTTGCTTGTGTGTTGGATTGCTTGCTTGTCACGATGGCTCAAGATAACACTAAATTGTGTGACTTTACCAATACCAACAACAATGATTTTATTAGCACTCCGATTGCTCCTCTTACCGATGCCAAATCTTGTGAAATTAATGCTACCTTGCTGAATCTTGTCATGAAAGATCCGTTTTCCGGCCTTCCTAGTGAAGATGTCGCTACCCATCTAAATAGCTTCGTTGATTTGTGTGATATGCAAAAGAAGAAAGATGTGGACAATGATATTGTTAAATTGAAGCTATTTCCTTTTCCGCTTAGAGATCGTGCTAAAGCTTGGTTTTCGTCTTTGCCTAAAAATAGTATTGATTCTTGGAATAAGTGCAAAGATGCTTTTAACTCTAAGTATTTTCCTCCCGCTAAGATCATCTCTCTTAGAAACGATATTATGAATTTTAAGCAACTTGATCATGAACATGTTGCACAAGCTTGGGAGAGGATGAAATTAATGGTACGTAATTGCCCAACACATGGTTTGAATTTGTGGATGATTATACAAAAAATTTATACCAGATTGAATTTTGCTTCTAGAAATCTTTTAGATTCGGCCGCGGGAGGCACTTTTATGGAAATCACTTTAGGAGAAGCTACTAAACTCCTAGATAATATTATGGTTAATTATTCTCAATGGCACACTGAAAGATCTACTAATAAAAAAGTGCATGCGATAGAAGAAACTAATGTTTTGAGTAGAAAGTTGGATGCACTTATGAAATTATTTGCTACTAAGAGTGTTTCTTTTGATCCTGATGATATGCCTTTTTCTACTTTGATTGACAATAATAATGAATCTATGGATGTGAATTGTGTTGGTAGGAATAATTTTGGTAACAACCCGTATAGAGGAAACTTTAATCCTAGGCCTTATCCTAGTAATTCCTCTAATAATTATGGTAATTCCTACAACAATTATTATGGAAATTTTAATAAGATGCCCTCTGAATTTGAGACTAGTGTTAAGGAATTTATGAATTCACAAAAGAATTTCAATGCTTTGCTTGAAGAGAAATTGCTTAAAGTTGATGATTTGGCTAGGAACGTTGATAGAATTTCTCTTGATGTTGATTCTTTAAAACTTAGATCTATTCCTCCTAAGCATGATATCAATGAGTCTCTCAAAGCCATGAGAATTTCCATTGATGAGTGCAAAGAAATAACCGCTAGGATGCGTGCTAAGAAAGATTCCTTTATAAGAGCGTGCTCCTGTAGTTCCTTTGAAAATAAAGATGAAGATCTAAAAGTTATTGATGTGTCCCCTATTAAATCTTTGTTTTTCAATATGAATCTTGATAATGATGGGACTGAATATGATCCACCTTTACCTAGAAGGCGTTTCAAAAATTCGAAGTTTTTAGATCTTGATGCTAAATTTGATAAAAGTGGGATTGAAGAGATCAAAACTCTAGATGTTAATGAACCTACTATTTTGGATTTCAAGGAATTTAATTATGATAGCTGCTCTTTGATAGATTCTATTTCCTTGTTGCAATCCATGCTAAATTCTCCTCATGCTTATAGTCAAAATAAAGCTTTTACTAAACATATCGTTGATGCTTTGATGCAATCTTATGAAGAAAAACTTGAGTTGGAAGTCTCTACCCCTAGAAAACTTTATGATGAGTGGGAACCAACTATTAAAATTAAAATTAAAGATCATGAATGCTATGCTTTGTGTGATTTGGGTGCTAGTGTTTCCACGATTCCAAAGACTTTATGTGATTTGCTAGGTTTCCGTGATTTTGATGATTGCTCTTTAAACTTGCACCTTGCGGATTCCACTATTAAGAAACCTATGGGAAGAATTAAAGATGTTCTTATTGTTGCAAATAGGAACTATGTGCCCATAGATTTTATTGTTCTTGACATAGATTGCAATCCTTCATGTCCTATTATTCTTGGTAGACCTTTCCTTAGAATGATTGGTGCAATTATTGATATGAAGGAAGCAAATATTAGATTCCAATTTCCATTAAGGAAAGGCATGGAACACTTTCCTAGAAAAAAAATTAAATTACCTTATGAATCTATTATGAGAGCCACTTATGGATTGCCTACCAAAGATGGCAATACCTAGATCTATCCTTGCTTTTTATGCTTACCTAGGGGTGTTAAACGATAGCGCTTGTTGGGAGGCAACCCAATTTTATTTTTATTCATTGCTTTTTGCTCCTATTTAGTAATAAATAATTTATCTAGCCTCAGTTTTGGTTGTGTTTTTGTGTTTAATTAGAGTTTGTGCCAAGTAGAACCGTTGGGAAGACTTGGGGAAAGTCTTGTTAATCTTGCTGTAAAAACAGAAACTTTAGCGCTCACGAGAACTGCAGCCATTTTTATTTGGGAAGTGATATTTAGTTAATTCTTTTTGCAGATAATTAATAGATAAATTCCGCACTTCCATCAATTTATTTTAGAATTTTTGGGTTTCCAGATCTTGCGCTAGCTACAGATTACTACAGATTGTTCTGTTTTTGACAGATTCTGTTTTTCGTGTGTTGTTTTCTTATTTTGATGAATCTATGGCTAGTAAAATAGTTTATAAACCATAGAGAAGTTGTAATACAGTAGGTTTAACACCAATTTAAATAAAGAATTAGTTCATTACAGAAACTTGAAGTGGTGTTTTGTTTTCTTTCGCCAACGGAGCTCACGAGATTTTCTACTTTAAGTTTTGTGTTGTGAAGTTTTCAAGTTTTGGGTAAGGATTTGATGGATTATGGAACAAGGAGTGGCAAGAGCCTGTCACCCCCAAGATAATCGAAGGACACCAAAAAGCCAAAGCTTGGGGATGCCCCAGAAGGCATCCCCTCTTTCGTCTACTTCCATCAGTAACTTTACTTGGAGCTATATTTTTATTCACCACATGATATGTGTTTTGATTGGAGTGTCTTGTATGATTTGAGTCTTTACTTTTTAGCTTAACACAATCATCTTTGCTGTACACACCTTTTGAGAGAGACACACATGATTCGGAAATTATTAGAATACTCTATGTGCTTCACTTATATCTTTTGAGTTATATAGTTTTGCTCTAGTACTTCACTTATATCTTTTAGAGCACGGTGGTGGATTTGTTTTATAGAAACTATTGATCTCTCATGCTTCACTTAGATTATTTTGAGAGTCTTAAATAGCATGGTAATTTGCTTAAATAATCCTAATATGCTAGGTATTCATTATGCCTAGTAGCATTCCACATCAAAAATTCTGTTTTTATCATTTACCTACTCGAGGACGAGCAGGAATTAAGCTTGGGGATGCTTGTTACGTCTCCAACGTATCTATAATTTTTGATTGCTCCATGCTATATTATCTTCTATTTTGGACATTATTGGGCTTTATTATCCACTTTTATATTATTTTTGGGACTAACCTATTAACCGGAGGCCCAACCCAGAATTGCTGTTTTTTGCCTATTTCAGAGTTTCGCAGAAAAAGAATATCAAACAGAGTCCAAACGGAATGAAACCTTCGGGAATGTGATTTTTGGAACGAACATGATCCAGGAGACTTGGACCCTACGTCAAGCAACCAACAGGGAAGCCACGAGGTAGGGGGCGCGCCTACCCCCCGGCGCGCCCTCCACCCTCGTGGGCCTCCTGTTGCTCCACCGACGTACTCCTTCCTCCTATATATACCTACGTACCCCCAAATGATCAGATACGGAGCCAAAACCCTAATTCCACCGCTGTAACTTTCTGGATCCACGAGATCCCATCTTGGGGCCTGTTCCGGAGCTCCGCCGGAGGGGGCATCGATCACGGAGTGCTTCTACATCAACACCATAGATCCTCCGATGATGTGTGAGTAGTTTACCTCAGACCTTCGGGTCCATAGTTATTATCTAGATGGCTTCTTCTCTCTTTTTGGATCTCAATACAATGTTCTCCCCCTCTCTCGTGGAGATCTATTCGATGTAATCTTCTTTTGCGGTGTGTTTGTTGAGACCGATGAATTGTGGGTTTATGATCAAGTTTATCTATGAACAATATTTGGATCTTCTGAATTCTTTTATGTATGATTGGTTATCTTTGCAAGTCTCTTAGAATTATCAGTTTGGTTTGGCCTACTAGATTGATCTTTCTTGCAATGGGAGAAGTGCTTAGCTTTGGGTTCAATCTTGCGGTGTCCTTTCCCAGTGACAGTAGGGGCAGCAAGGCACGTATTGTATTGTTGCCATCGAGGATAACAAGATGGGGTTTTATCATATTGCATGAATTTATCCCTCTACATCATGTCATCTTGCTTAAAGCGTTACTCTGTTCTTATGAACTTAATACTCTAGATGCATGCTGGATAGCGGTCGATGTGTGGAGTAATAGTAGTAGATGCAGGCAGGAGTCGGTCTACTTGTCTCGGACGTGATGCCTATATACATGATCATACCTAGATATTCTCATAACTATGCTCAATTCTGTCAATTGCTCAACAGTAATTTGTTTACCCACCGTAATACTTATGCTCTTGAGAGAAGCCACTAGTGAAACCTATGGCCCCCGGTCTATTTTCCATCATATTAATCTTCCAACACTTAGATATTTTCATTGCTTTTATTTTACTTTGCATCTTTATCATAAAAATACCAAAAATATTATCTTATCATATCTATCAGATCTCACTCTCGTAAGTGACCGTGTAGGGATTGACAACCCCTTATCGCGTTGGTTGCGAGGATTTATTTGTTTTGTGTAGGTGCGAGGGACTCGTGCGTAGCCTCCTACTGGATTGATACCTTGGTTCTCAATTGAGGGAAATACTTACGCTACTTTGCTGCATCACCCTTTCCTCTTCAAGGAAAACCAACGCAGTGCTCAAGAGGTAGCACACCCACGCATGATAGCTCCTATTATCTTTTTGAATTCTCCAACTACACTATATCGGAGAAGTTTACCCTTATTAAGGATTATATTGATGGGTTGCCTTATACCGTTGCACATGATGATTTTGATGAATATAATATGCATGTGCTTGCTGCTCCTACTTGCAATTATTATGAGAGAGGAACTATATCTCCACCTCTCTATGTTTCCCACATGATAAAATTGCAAGAAACTATTTATACTATGCATTGGCCTTTACTATGTGTGCATGAATTGTTCTTTTATGACATGCCGATGCATAGGAAGAGATTTAGACTTCATCATTACATGATATATGTTGCTTTGTTCTCACTACTAAATTACAAATCATTGCTAATTAAAATTGGCTTTGATATACCTTGGGATCCGGGTGGATTCACTACTTGAGCACTATATGCCTAGCTTAATGGATTTAAAGAAAGCGCTGGCCAGGGAGAACAACCGGGAAGTTTTAGAGAGTCCATTTATTTCCGTGAGTGCTTTGATATATTTTAAAAACAAAATAAAATAAAGAGGGAACCAAAACTTTTCAAAAAAGGAAAGTGAAAGTGAGAAAGACAAGCATTATTGAAGTGGGAGAGCTCCTGAACTTTGTTCATGCTCATTGGAAACTTTGTGAATCTTGATTACAGAAACTATTAAACAAAAATAATTAATCCCCTTGTACAATTCCATTGTATTATAAAATGAAGCGACCCGACCTCAAACAGTCAAGTCTCTGTGCTTCAGTGTCATCCCTGGATCGGTAATGCTGACACCCACAGTACTCAAAGGATTTATAACAGAGTAGCAATCACACACTTATTACATCGAATGTCTCAAGAGAGAACTTATTACAATAATATGAGTTAAGGCCATCTAATGTGATAACAGCGGAAGGCTTGGAAGATAAAGTGAGTCCATCAACTCCAACAGCATAGCTGAGCTGCACGACAACGACCTAACGAACCTTACTCCTCGTCTAAAAAGTCTGCAACATAATACGTTGCAGCCCGAAAATGGGTCAGCACATGGAATACGTTGGCAGTATAACACAGTAGAGCATGAACAGAATAATACTAATACTACATGCATATTTGGCTGGTGGAAAGCTCTAGGGTTATAGTTTTTGCGAAAAGCCAATTTTTCAATTTTTCCCTACAACAAAGGAATAGATTTTAATTTAACTATCATGGTGGTTGAAACATTGAGAAGGTAACCCCAACTCAATCCCAATTAAAGTGATTAACAACCCAACAAATTAATTAAAAGTGATGAGATACATGTGATAACCCAAGTACTAGATACTCAAGATTGTCCATAACCAGGGACACGGCTAACCATGATTAGATTGTACACTCTGCAGAGGTTTGCACACTTTTCCCCACAAGACTCGATCGCCTCCGTTGGATTTTTCGCACTACAAGGTGCTTGAGAAACGGATGACTGAGACACAGTCTTTCAGAAACATTAACTCTCTACTCCGGGTAGACCATACCAAACCGACAAAACCCACTACCTGCTGATCTACCTCTTCAAGAGCTTCACATAACTTACTTAATTATGCTAGAGCCCATAATAGCTTGTGGCTGCACATGGAAGTTTCTAGCATGAATCATCTCAGTTCCCTTTGAGCCTGGGTGGCGGTCCATAGGAAGATCACACGGGTTCCCCGGATTTCCAAAAAAAACAGACAACACTGGGTTCCCCAGGTGCCTCAGTCCACCCAGTGTTGGGGAACGTAGCAACAATTCAAAAATTTTCCTACGTGTCACCAAGATAAATCTACGGAGTCATCTAGCAACGAGGGAGGAGTGGATCTACATACCCTTGTAGATCGCGCGCGAAGCGTTCAAGAGAACGGGGTTGATGGAGTCGTACTCGTCGTGATCCAAATCACCGATGATCCTAGCGCCGAACGGACGGCACCTCCGCGTTCAACACACGTACGGAGCAGCGACGTCTCCTCCTTCTTGATCCAGCAAGGGGGGAGGAGAGGTTGATGGAGATCCAGCAGCACGACGGCGTGGTGGTGGAAGTAGCGGGATTCCAACAGGGCTTCGCCAAGCACTGTGGGAGGAGGGAGATGTGTCATGGGAGGAGAGGGAGGCGCCAGGGCTCAGGTTTTTGCTGCCCTCCCTTTCCCCCACTATATATAGGTCCAAGGGAGAGGGGGAGGGCGCAGACTTGCCCCTTCCTCCAAGGAAGGGTTCGGCCAAGGGGGGAGGAGTCCATCCTCCCCAAGGCACCTCGGAGGTGCCTTCCCCTTTTAGGACTCTCCCCTCCTCTTGTCCCTTTGGCGCATGGGCCTCTAGGGGATGGTGCCCTTGACCCATATCGGCCAAGGCGCACCCCCTACAGCCCATGTGGCCCCCCGGGGCAGGTGGCCACCCGGTGGACCCCCGGGACCCTTCCGGTGGTTCCGGGTACAATACCGGTGACCCCGAAACTTGTCCCGATAGCCGAAATAGCACTTCCTATATATAATTCTTTACCTCCGGACCATTCCGGAACTCCTCGTGACGTCCGGGATCTCATCCGGGACTCCGAACAACTTTCGGGTTACCGCATACTAATATCTCTATAACCCTAGCATCACCGAACCTTAAGTGTGTAGACCCTACGGGTTCGGGAGACATGCAGACATGACCGAGATGACTCTCCGGTCAATAACCAACAGCGGGATCTGGATACCCATGTTGGCTCCCACATGTTCCACGATGATCTCATCGGATGAACCACGATGTCAAGGACTTAATCAATCCCGTATACAATTCCCTTTGTCTAGCGGTACGATACTTGCCCGAGATTCGATCATCGGTATCCCGATACCTTGTTCAATCTCGTTACCGGCAAGTCTCTTTACTCGTTCCGTAACACATCATCCCGTGATAAACTCCTTGATCACATTGTGCACATTATGATGATGTCCTACCGAGTGGGCCCAGAGATACCTCTCCGTTTACACGAAGTGACAAATCCCAGTCTCGATTCGTGCCAACCCAACAGACACTTTTGGAGATACCTGTAGTGTACCTTTATAGCCACCCAGTTATGTTGTGACGTTTGGCACACCCAAAGTATTCCTACGGTATCCGGGAGTTGCACAATCTCATGGTCTAAGGAAATGATACTTGACATTAGAAAAGCTTTAGCGAACGAACTACACGATCTTTGTGCTAGGCTTAGGATTGGGTCTTGTCCATCACATCATTCTCCTAATGATGTGATCCCATTATCAACGACATCCAATGTCCATGGTCAGGAAACCGTAACCATCTATTGATCAACGAGCTAGTCAACTAGAGGCTTACTAGGGACATGGTGTTGTCTATGTATCCACACATGTATCTGAGTTTCCTATCAATACAATTATAGCATGGATAATAAACGATTATAATGAACAAGGAAATATAATAATAATCAATTTATTATTGCCTCTAGGGCATATTTCCAACAGTCTCCCACTTGCACTAGAGTCAATAATCTAGTTCACATCGCCATGTGATTAACACTCAAGGTCACATCCCCATGTGACTAACACCCAAAGAGTTTACTAGAGTCAATAATCTAGTTCACATTACCATGTGATTAACACTCGATGAGTTCTGGGTTTGATCATGTTATGCTTGTGAGAGATGTTATAGTCAACGGGTCTGAATCTTTCAGATCCGTATGTACTTCGCAAATTTCTATGTCATCTTGTAGATGCAACTACTAAGCTACATTTGGAGCTATTCCAAATAACTGTTCTCCTATACGAATCCAGTTTACTACTCAGAATAATCTGGATTAGTGTCAAAGTTTGCATCGGCGTAACCCTTTACGACGAACTCTTTTACCACCTCCATAATCGAGAAAATTCCTTAGTCCACTAGTTACTAAGGATAACTTTGACCGCTGTCCTGTGATCCATTCTTAGATCACTCTTGTACCCCTTGACTGACTCATGGTAAGGCACATTTCAGGTGCGGTACACAGCATAGCATACTATAGAGCCTATGTCTTAAGCATAGGGGACGACCTTCGTCCTTTCTCTCTATTCTGCCGTGGTCGAGCTTTAAGTCTTAACTTCATACCTTACAACTCAGGCAAGAACTCCTTCCTTGACTGATCCATCTTGAACACCTTCAAGATCATGTCAAGGTATGTGCTCATTTGAAAGTACCATTAAGCGTTTTGATCTATTCTTATAGATCTTGATGCTCAATGTTCAAGTAGCTTAATCCAGGCTTTCCATTGAAAAACACTTTCCAAATAACCCTATATGCTTTCCAGAAATTCTACGTCATTTCTGATTAACAACATGTCAACAACATATATTCATCAGAAATTCTATAGTTCTCCCACTCACTTCTTTGGAAATACAAGTTTCTCATAAACTTTGTATAAACCCAAAATCTTTGATCATCTCATCAAAGCGTACATTCCAACTCCGAGATGCTTACTCCAGTCCCTAGAAGGATTGCTGGAGCTTTGCATACTTATTAGCGTCTTTCAGGATTGACAAAACCTTCCGGTTTGTATCACATACAACCTTTCCTCAAAAAAACCGTCGAGGAAACAATGTTTTGACATCCTATCTGCAAGATTTCATAAATAATGCAGTAATCGCTAATATAATTCCAACATACTCTTAGCATCGCTACGAGTGAGAAAGTCTCATCGTAGTCAACTTCTTGAACTTGTCGGAAAACATCTTCACGACAAGTCGAGCTTTCTTAATGGTGACATTTACCATCATTGTCCGTCTTCCTTTTAAAATCCATCTGTACTCAATAGCATTACGACCATCGAGCCGTTCTGCCAAAGTCTACACTTTGTTTTCATACATGGATCCTCTCTCGGATTTTATGGTCTCGAGCCATTTATCGGAATCCGGGCCCACCATCGCTTCTCCATAGCTCGTAGGTTCATTGTTGTCTAGCAACATGACTTCCAAGACAGGATTACGTACCACTCTGAATTAGTACGCATCCTTGTCATCCCACGAGGTTTGGTAGTGACTTGATATGAAGTTTCATGATCACTATCATAAGCTTCCACTTCAATTGGTGTAGGTGCCACAGGAACAACTTCCTGTGCCCTGCCACACGCTAGTTGAAGAGACGGTTCAATAACCTCATCAAGTCTCCACCATCCTCCCACTCAATTCTTTCGAGAGAAACTTTTCCTCGAAAAAGGACCCGATTCTAGAAACAATCCCTTATTGCTTTCGGATCTGAGACAGGAGGTATACCCAACTGTTTTGGGTGTCCTATGAAGATGCATTTATCCGCTTTGGGTTCGAGCTTATCAGCCTGAAACTTTTCACATAAGCGTCGCAGCCCCAAACTTTTAAGAAATGACAGCTTAGGTTTCTCTAAACCATAGTTCATACGGTGTCATCTCATCGGAATTACGTGGTGCCCTATTTTAAAGTGAATGTGGTTGTCTTTAATGCCTAACCCATAAACTATCGTGGTAATTCGATAAGAGACATCATGGTATGCATCATATCCAATAGGGTGCAGTTATGATGTTCGGACACACCATCACACTATGGTGTTCCAGGCTGTATTAGTTGTGAAACAATTTCCACAATGTCTTAATTCTGTGCCAAACTCGTAATTCAGATATTCATCTCTATGATCATATCATAGATATTTTATCCTCTTGTCACGACAATCTTTCAACTTCACCCTGAAATTACTTGAACCTTTCAATAATTCAGACTCGTGATTCATCAAGTAAATATACTCAACATCTACTCAAATCATCTGTGAAGTAAGAACATAACGATATCCACTACATGCCTCAGCACTCATTGGATTGCACACATCAAAATGTATTACTTCCAACAAGTTGCTTTCAAGTTCCATTTTACTGAAAACGAGGCTTTCATTCATCTTGCCCATGTGGTATGATTTGCATGTCTCAAGTGATTCAAAATCAAGTGAGTCCAAACGGTCCATTTGCATGGAGTTTCTTCATGCATATACACCAATAGACATGGCTCGCATGTCTCAAACTTTTCAAAAACGAGTGAGCCCAAAGATCCATCAACATGGAGCTTCTTCATGCGTTTTACACCGATATGACTTACGTGGCAGTGCCACAAGTAGGTGGTACTATCATTACTATCCTATATCTTTTGGCATGAACATGTGTATCACTACGATCGAGATTCAATAAACCATTCATTTCAGGTGTAAGACCATTGAAGGTATTATTCAAATAAACAGAGTAACCATTATTCAGAAACTACGCATAGACCTAGCTCATGATGCCACTGTTGGGGAACGTAGCAATAATTCAAAAAATTTCCTACGTGTCACCAAGATCAATCTATGGAGTCATCTAGCAACGAGGGAGGAGTGGATCTACATACCCTTGTAGATCGCGCGCGGAAGCGTTCAAGAGAACGGGGTTGATGGAGTCGTACTCGTCGTGATCCAAATCACCGATGATCCTAGCACCGAACGGACGGCACCTCCGCGTTCAACACACGTACGGAGCAGCGACGTGTCCTCCTTCTTGATCCAGCAAGGGGGGAGGAGAGGTTGATGGAGATCCAGCAGCACGACGGTGTGGTGGTGGAAGTAGCGGGATTCCAACAGGGCTTCGCCAAGCGCTGAGGGAGGAGGGAGATGTGTCATGGGAGGGAGAGGGAGGCGCCAGGGCTCAGGTATGGTTGCCCTCCCTTCCCCCCACTATATATAGGGCCAAGGGAGAGGGGGAGGGCGCAGCCTTGCCCCTTCCTCCAAGGAAGGGTGCGGCCAAGGGGGGGAGGAGTCCATCCTCCCCAAGGCACCTCGGAGGTGCCTTCCCCCTTTAGGACTCTCCCCTCCTCTTGTCCCTTTGGCGCATGGGCCTCTAGGGGCTGGTGCCCTTGGCCCATGTAGGCCAAGGC
>NC_053026.1:585724011-585748823 GCF_003073215.2 Triticum urartu
AGGACATGGGAGAAGTCTTGCTATTAGTAGTCATGTGAATTTGGTATTCGTTCGATATTTTGATGAGATGTATGTTGTCTCTCCTCTAGTGGTGTTATGTGAACGTCGACTACATGACACTTCACCATTATTTGGGCCTAGAGGAAGGCATTGGGAAGTAATAAGTAGATGATGGGTTGCTAGAGTGACAGAAGCTTAAACCCTAGTTTATGCGTTGCTTCGTAAGGGGCTGATTTGGATCCATATGTTTCATGCTATGGTTAGGTTTACCTTAATACTTTTGTTGTATTTGCGGATGCTTGCAATAGAGGTTAATCATAAGTGGGATGATTTTCCAAGCAAGGGCAGCACCCAAGCACCGGTCCACCCACATACCAAATTATCAAAGTACCGAACGCGAATCATATGAACGTGATGAAAACTAGCTTGACGATATTCCCATGTGTCCTCGGGAGCGCTTTACATCATATAAGAGTTTGTCCAGGCTTGTCCTTTGCTACAAAAAGGATTGGGCCACCTTGCTGCACCTTATTTACTTTTGTTACTTGTTGCTCGTTACAAATTATCTTATCACAAAACTATCTGTTACCACTTATTTCAGTACTTGCAGAGAATACCTTGCTGGAAACCGCTTATCATTTCCTTCTGCTCCTCGTTGGGTTCGACACTCTTACTTATCGAAAGGACTACGATAGATCCCCTATACTTGTGGGTCATCAAGACTCTTTTCTGGCGCCGTTGCCGGGGAGTGAAGCGCCTTTGGTAGGTGGAATTTGGTAAGGAAAAATTTATATAGTGTGCTGAAATTTACTGTCACTTGTTAGTATGGAAAGTAATCCTCTGAGGGGCTTGTTCGGGGTATCTTCACCCTGACCAGTAGAGCAAAGAGTTGCTCCTCAACCTTCTGAACCTACTGAAAATGAAAATGCTTGCTTTGAAATTCCTTTGGGTATGGTAGAAAAACTGCTAGCTAATCCTTTTTTAGGAGATGGAACAAAACATCCTGATGAGCATCTAATATATGTGGATAAATTTTGTGGATTATTTAAGCTTGCAGGTGTACCCGGAGATGTTGTTAATAAGAAGGTCTTCCCTTTATCTTTGAGGGGAGATGCATCGACAAGGTATAGGCTATGTGATGATATGGAGTCTTGGAACTACAAACGATTGAAATTGGAATTTCATCAAAAATTTTATCCTATGCATCTTGTTCATCGTGATCACAATTATATATATAATTTTTGGCCTCGCGAAGGAGAAAGCATCACTCAAGCTTGGGGGAGGCTTAAATCAATGTTATATTCATGCCCCAATCATGAGCTCTCAAGAGAAATGATTATTCAAAAATTTTATGCTCGGCTTTCTGGTAACAATCGCACCGTGCTTGATACTTCTTCTGCTGGCTCTGTTATGATGAAGACTATTGAATTCAAATGGGATTTATTGGAAAGAATTAAACGCAACTCCGAAGATTGGGACCTCGACAATGGTAAGAAGTCAGGTATGACACCCAGTTTTTGATTGTGTTAAATCTTTTATGGATACCGATATTTTTTGTAAATTTAGCACTAAATATGGACTTGACTCTGAGATAATAGCTTCTTTCTGTGAATCATTTGCTGCTTATGTTGATCTCCCCAAGGAGAAGTGGTTTAAATATCATCCTCCCATAGAAGTAAAAGTAGCTGCACCTATTAAAGTTGAAGAAAAGACTATTACTTATAATGATCCTATTGTTCCTACTTCTTATGTTAAGAAACCACCTTTCCCTGTTAGGATAAAGGATCATGCTAAAGCTTCAACTGTGGTTCGTAAAAGCAATATTAAAACATATACACCTCCCGAGCAAGTTAAAGTTGAATCTAATATTGCTATTGTTAAAGATCTCTTGTCTAATAATATAGATGGGCATGTTATTTATTTCCGTAATGAAACTGCTAGAATTGCTAAACCCCGTGATACAGATAAACCTAGACCTGTGATAGGCATGCATGTTATTTCTGTTAAAATAGGAGATCATTGTTATCATGGCTTATGTGATATGGGTGCTAGTGCTAGTGCAATACCTATTGACTTATATAAAGAAATTATGCATGACATTGCACCTGCTGAGTTAGAAGATATTGATGTCACAATTAAACTTGCTAATAGAGATACTATTTCACCACTGGGAATTGTTAGAGATGTTGAAGTCTTGTGTGGGAAAACTAAATATCCTGCTGATTTTCTTGTTCTTGGTTCCCCACAAGATAGTTTTTGTCCCATTATATTTGGTAGACCCTTCTTACATACTGTTAATGCTACCATAGATTGCAAAAGGGATGTTGTTACTGTCGGTTTAGATGATATGACTCATGAATTTAATTTTTCTAAATTTAGTAGACAACACCGTGAAGAAGAATTACCTAGTAAGGATGAAATTATTGGTCTTGCTTCTATTGCCATACCTCCTAGTGATCCTTTAGAACAATATTTGCTAGACCATGAAAATGATATGTTTATGAATGAAAGAAGGGAATTAGATGAAGTATTCTTTAAACAGGAACCTATTCTGAAAAACAATTTACCTATTGAAATCCTAGGGGATCCTCCTCCACCCAAGGGTGATCCCGTGTTTGAGCTTAAACTGTTACCTGATACTCTTAAATATGCTTACCTCGATGAGAAAAAGATATATACTGTTATTATTAGTGCTAACCTTTCAGAGCATGAGGAAGAGAGATTATTAAAAACCCTGAAGAAGCACCACGCTGCTATTGGGTATACTCTTGATGATCTTAAGGGCATTAGTCCCACTCTATGTCAACATAAAATTAATTTGGAAGAAGATGCTAAAGCAGTTCGCGATCATCAACGCTGTAACATCCCAAATTTTTCAATTTGGGATGTTATACATAGTCATCCATGCATATCATATTTTATTTGCATTTCGTCTAGCGATCCTCGAAATCCTAAGCAACTCAAGGACCCTCGGAGAGAGTTGGTGATTTTCCCGGTTTTCAAATTTGATTTTATCAAATTTTGAAACGATGATTTTGGTTTTAATTATTTTCTCTCTGAAAATATTTCATACTAAAATATATGAGAGGAGATAATATGACTTCTCCAAGATAATTGAAATATTGGAGGAAAAATATTAAAATCAAATATTTGTTTTATTTGGATTTTATTGCGATTTTGTTTGCATTAGAAAAATTGCACGTTTTTCAAAATTGCATTTTAGGGCCAAGAAAATGTTCATCTCGTTCTAAATATTTTATTTCAACGGTGAAAATTTGTTTTGCCATTTTTAGATTTTTATTTATTTTTCTAGGATTTTATTTCTATCGGCGGAATTATTTTAAAAAAAGAAGAGTTCCGCGCCGACTGGGCCTAAGGCCCAGCCGAGCCAGGCCGCCGCCGCCGCCTCCTGCGCGCGCGCGCCACCCCCGCCGCTCGGACCGGAGTCCGAGTCGGACTCCGCCTGCCGCCGCGCCTTGCCCCCTCCTCCAAGTCGCGCCGCGGCCTCGCCCTTTATATATGCCCGCCCCCGAGCCCCAACACCACACCGCCGCCAGCCCCGCCGCCGCAGCCGCCGCCGCCGCCTCCGCTTGCCACCGCCGCCGCAGTCCCGCTTGCCGCCGCTGCCCTGCGAGCCGCTGCCCCCGCCTCGCCGGAGGCCCCTCGCCGGAGGTAGCCGCCGGACCCGCCGCCAGTTTTTTAGAAAACCCTAGATCCGTTTTTTCGGATTCGCCGGTTTTTTTCTGGTTCTTCTAGTTAGCGGACGTTCGTCCATACGTTCGTTTTAATGAACGGTTTTTGCCCGTTAGATCCAGCTAATGAACGCTCGTCCGTTAGTCTGTTCGTTAGTTTTCTTTTATTGGTTTTATTCCGCGATTTTTCTGAAAGTGATTTCTGATCCGATCTTAGTTTCTGTTTTTCTTTTCGCTCGTTAGTTGGAATCAGGCGATTCAAGCGCCTAGAGTTTCATCTCGAAACCCTCTTTCCGTTTAACCAACTCAAATAAGTTTTTGCTACTGTAAAATTTGACCTAGGTTCAGATTAGTAAACGAAGCTTCTTTCTTTTGTCGTTTGAGTTTCGTTGCTCCGTTTGATTTGATTCTTTTTGCGAACCAGAGTTCTTAAGTTGAACCTTCTGGTCAACCCCTCTTATTTGAGATTTACCCGTGCTTCTTTGCTTGTTGCTTATGTAAGTTATTGTTTGTTTGCGATAGAACACCCGGAGTGTGAAGCGTGCTACTACGAGTCCCTAGGTTTCGCAGACCGTCAGCAAGGCAAGTAACAATTTGATCATATCCCTTTTTATCACCCAGTTTTTATGCATTAGTTCCAATCCTCAAACATTGCATGATTAGGGTGTCATTAACATGTGGGTTGGGAAGTAGTTGATGAGGTAGAACCTATTACCCTGTTACATTCAAACCCTTGGGAGTTACTTCTACGCGTTGCTTATATTGCTATGCTATGCTATGCTCGTAGATGTGGTTTGGATTTGAGTGAAATCCATGACAGATGTGAGATTATTAATTAATGGTTCAACTTAAGGTGGCAACTTAAATTAACATCTGGGTGGATTGAGGCCCCTGGAGTACCCAGTGTTGCCTGTATTTTTTTGGAAATCCCGGAGTACCCGTGTGATCTTCCTATGGACCGCCACCCAGGCTCAAAGGGAACTGAGATGATTCATGCTAGAAACTTCCGTGTGCAGCCACAAGCTATTGTGGGCTCTAGCATAGTTGAGTAAGTTACGTGAAGCTCTTGAAGAGGTAGATCAGCAGGTAGTGGGATGTAGGTTTGGTATGGTCTGTCCGGAGTAGAGAGTTAATGTTTCTGAAAGACTGTGTCTCGGTCATCCGTTTCCCAAACACCTTGTAGTGCAGGAAATCCAGCGGAGGTGATTGAGTCTTGTGGGGAAAAGTGCGCAAACCTCTGCAGAGTGTATAATCTAATCATGGTTAGCCATGTCCCCGGTTATGGAGAATTCTTGAGAATCTAGTATTTGAGTCATGACATGTATCTCATCATTTATTAAATAATATTGTTGGGATGTTAATCACTTTAATTGGGATTGAGTTGGAGGAACCTTCTCAATGTTGTTTCTATTACCATGATAGTAAAATTAAAATCTATTCCTTTGTTGTAGGAAAAAATTGGCTTTACGCAAAAACTATAACCATAAAGCTTTCCACGAGCCAAATATGCATGTAGTGATAGCATTATTCTGTTCTTGCTCTACTGTGTTATTTTGCCAGCATATTCCATGTGCTGACCCGTTTTCGGGCTGCAACGTATTATGTTGCAGACTTTTCAGATGAGGAGTAAGGTCGTTAGGTCGTTGTCGTGCAGCTCAGTTATGCCGTTGGAGTTGATGGACTCACTTTATCTTCCAAGCCTTCCGCTGTTATCGTATTAGATGGCCTTAAGCCATATTATTGTATTAAGTTCTCTCTTGAGACATTCGATGTAATAAGTGTGTGATTGCCACTCTGTTATAAATCCTTCGAGTACTGTGTGTGTCAGCATTACCGATCCAGGGATGACACTGAAGCATAGAGACTTGACCATCTGAGGTTGGGTCACTGCAAGATGGTATCAGAGCACACGCTGAGTGTAGGACACGACCACTAAGATAAACCCTAGGTCACACTTCTCTTCTCATTTCTGACTTCTCTCCATTTTCTACTCTTTAGGATGGCGGAGATGAAGAACAAGTTTGCACAACCGGACGAAGACACACCTTTTGGACGCCACTTGAAGGAAGTCACTAGGTACTTGAACATTGGAATACCAAGCTTCACCGGAACGTACAACGCCACTTTACCTGAAGAGGAGCGCTGGATGGTTCAAGTACAAGTTCCAGGAAGGACGTTCTCGCCAAATTCTAAACTCATAGAGTTTTCTTTTGAAGCACCCACCTGGAGTCTAGGCAAGAGCATGGCCGCCCACATTACCATGGGACGCATTGGAGAGGTCTACAATAGGGAGCTTAAGGACACTTGTTGGAAATATGCCCTAGAGGCAATAATAGAATCGTTATTATTGTATTTCCTTGTTCATGATAATTGTCTATTGTTCATGCTATAATTGAATTATCAGGAACCGTAATACATGTGTGAATACATAGACCACAGCATGTCCCTAGTAAACCTCTAGTTGACTAGCTCGTTGATCAATAGATGGTCATGGTTTCCTGATCATGGACATTGGATGTCATTGATAACGGGATCACATCATTAGGAGAATGATGTGATGGACAAGACCCAATCCTAAGCCTAGCACAAGATCGTGTAGTTTGTATGCTAAAGCTTTTCTAATGTCAAGTATCATTTCCTTAGACCATGAGATTGTGCAACTCCCGGATACCGTAGGAATGCTTTGGGTGTACCAAAACGTCACAATGTAACTGGGTGGCTATAAAGGTGCACTGCGGGTATCTCCGAAAGTGTCTGTTGGGTTGGCACGAATCGAGACTGGGATTTGTCACTCCGTGTAAACGGAGAGGTATCTCTGGGCCCACTCGGTAGGACATCATCATAATGTGCAAAATGTGATCAAGGAGTTGATCACGGGATGATGTGTTACGGAACGAGTAAAGAGACTTGCCGGTAACGAGATTGAACGAGGTATCGGGATACCGACGATCGAATCTCGGGCAAGTATCGTACCGATAGACAAAAGGAATTGAATACAGGATTGATTGAATCCTCGACATCGTGGTTCATCCGATGAGATCATCATGGAGCATGTGGGAGCCAACATGGGTATCCAGATCCCGCTGTTGGTTATTGACTGGAGAGTTGTCTTAATGCACCGCTCAGTATGTTGAACCTCAAGCAACGTCTGTAGATGTTGGGAAACATCTGACATACACGTTTTTGATGACTACGTGATAGTTCAGTGCGTAATGCTTACAGTTTAGAATTGTGGCACCAAAGACGTTTTGAAACGTCGCAGAACATATGAGATGTTCCAAAGACTGAAATTCGGATATCAGACTAGTGCCCACGTCAAGAGGTATGAGACCTCTGACAAGTTTATTAAGCCTGCAAACTAAGGGAGAAAAGCTCAATCGTTGAGCATGTGCTCAGATTGTCTAAGTACTACAATCGCTTGAATCGAGTGGGAGTTAATCTTCCAGATGAGATAGTGATAGTTCTCCATAGTCACTGCCACCAAGCTATTAGAGCTTAGTGATGAACTATAACATATCAGGGATAGACATGATGATCCTTGAGCAATTCGCGATGTTTGACATCATGAAAGTAGAAATCAAGTATGAGCATCAATTGTTGATGGTTATTTAAACCACTAGTTACAAGAAGGGCAAGGGAAAGAAGGGATACTTCATGAGATGGCAAATCAGTTGCTGCTCTAGTGAAGAAACCCAAGGTTGAACCAAACACGAGACTAAGTGCTTCTGTAATGAGGGGAATGGTCACTGAAGCAAAACTACCCTAGATACTTGGTAGATGAGAAGGCTGGCAAGGTCGACAGAAGTATTTTGGATATACGTCATATTATTGTGTACTTTATTAGTACTCCTAGTAGCACCAGGGTATTAAATACCGGTTCGGTTGCTAAGGATTAGTAACTCGAAATAAAAGGCTGCGGAGACTAGCTAAAGGTGAGATGACGATATGTGTTGGAAGTGTTTACAAGGTTGATGTGATCAAACATCGCACGCTCCCTCTACCATCGGGATTGGTGTTAAACCGAAATAATTGTTATTTGGTGTTTGCGTGGAGCATAGACATGATTGGATTATGTTTATCGCCACACAGTTATTCATTTAAGGAGAATAATGGTTACTTTGTTTATTTGAATAATACCTTCAATGGTCTTGCACCTAAAATGAATGGTTTATTGAATCTCGATCGTAGTGATACACATGTTCATGCCAAAAGATATAAGATAGTAATGATAGTACCACGTACTTGTGGCACTACCATTTGAGTCATGTTGGTATAAAACGCATGAAGAAGCTCCATGTTGATGGATCTTTGGACTCACTCGTTTACGAAAAGATTGAGACATGCGAACCATGTCTATTGGTAGATATGCATGAAGAAACTCCATACAGATGGATCGTTTGGACTCACTTGATTTTGAGTCACTTAAGACATGCAAATCATACCACATGGGCAAGATGACTAAAAGACCTCGTTTTCAGTAAGATGGAACAAGAAAGCAACTTGTTGGAAGTAATACATTTTGATGTGTGCAGTCCAATGAGTGCTGAGGCACGCAGTGGATATCGTTATGTTCTTACTTCACAGATGATTTGAGTAGATGCTGAGTATATTTACTTGATGAAACACAAGTCTGAATTATTGAAAGGTTCAAGTAATTTCAGAGTGAAGTTGAAGATCGTCGTGACAAGATGATAAAATGTCTATGATATGATCATAGAGATGAATATCTGAGTTACGAGTTTGGCACACAATTAAGACATTGTGGAAATTGTTTCACAACTAATACCGCCTGGAACACCATAGTGTGATGGTGTGTCCGAACATCATAACTGCACCCTATTGGATTTGGTGCATACCATGATGTCTCTTATCGAATTACCACTATCGTTTATGGGTTAGGCATTAGAGACAACCGCATTCACTTTAAATAGGGCACCACACAATTCCGTTGAGACGACACCGTATGAACTATAGGTTTAGAGAAACCTAAGCTGTCGTTTCTTAAAAGTATGGGGCTGCGATGCTTGTGTGAAAAAAGTTTCAGGCTGATAAGCTCGAAGCCAAAGTGGATAAATGCATCTTCATAGAATACCAAAAAATAGTTGGGTATACCTCCTATTTCAGATCCGGAAGCAAAAGTGATTGTTTCTAGAAACGGGTCCTTTCTCAAGGAAAAGTTTCTCTCGAAAGAATTGAGTGGGAGGATGGTGGAGACTTGATGACGTTATTGAACCGTCACTTCAACTAGTGTGTAGCAGGGCACAGGAAGTTGTTCCTGTGGCACCTACACCAATTGAAGTGGAAGCTTATGATAGTGATCATGAAACTTCAGATCAAGTCACTACCAAACCTCATAGGTCGACAAGGATGCATACTACTTCAGAGTGGTAAGTAATCCTATCTTGGAAGTCATGTTGCTAGACAACAATGAACCTACGAGCTATGGAGAAGCGATGGTGGGCCTGGATTCCGACGAATGGCTCGAGGCCATAAAATCTGAGAGAGGATCCATGTATAAAACAAAATATAGACTTTGAAAGAACTACTTGATGGTCGTAAGGCTGTTGGGTGCAGATGGATTTTAAAAGAAGACAGACAATGATGGTAAGTGTCACCATTAAGAAAGCTCGACTTGTCGTTAAGATGTTTCCCGACAAGTTCAAGGAGTTGACTACGATGCGATTTTCTCACTCGTAGCGATGCTAAGAGTCTGTTGGAATTATGTTAGCAGTTACTGCATTATTTATGAAATCTTGCAGAAAGGATGTCAAAACATTGTTTCCTCGACGTTTTTTTTGAGGAAAGGTTGTATGTGATACAACCAGAAGGTTTTGTCAATCCTGAAAGATGCTGACAAGTATGCAAAGCTCCAGCAATCCTTCTAAGGACTGGAGTAAGCATCTCGGAATTGGAATGTATGCTTTGATGAGATGATCAAAGATTTTGGGTTTATACAAAGTTTATGAGAAACTTGTATTTCCAAAGAAGTGAGTGGGAGCACTATAGAATTTTTTGATGAGTATATGTTGTTAACATATTGTTGATCAGAAATGATGTAGAATTTCTGGAAAGCATACACGGTTATTTGAAAAGTGTTTTTCAATGGAAAACCTGGATTAAGCTACTTGAACATTGGGCATCAAGATCTACAAGGATAGATCAAAACGCTTAATAGTACTTTCGAATGAATACATACCGTGACAAGATTTTGAAGGAGTTCAAAATAGATCAGCAAAGAAGGAGTTCTTAGTTGTGTTACAAGGTGTGAATATTGAGTAAGACTCAAGACCTGACCACGGCAGAAGAGAGAGAAAGGACGAAGGTCGTCCCATATGCTTTAGACGTAGGCTCTACAGTATGATATGCTGTGTACCGCACCTGAAGTGTGCCTTGCCATGAGTCAGTCAACGGGTACAAGAGTGATCCAGGAATGGATCACACGACAGCGGTCGAACTTATCCTTAGTAACTAGTGTACTAAGGAATTTTCTCGATTATGGAGGTGGTAAAAGAGTTCGTCGTAAAGGTTTACGTCGATGCAAACTTTGACACTAATCCGGATGACTCTGAGTAGTAAACCAGATTCATATAGTAGAACAGTTATTTGGAATAGCTTCAAGTAGCGCGTGGTAGATGCATCTACAAGATGACATAGAGATTTATAAAGCACACATGGATCTAAAAGGTTCAGACTCATTGACTAATAAACCTCTCTCACAAGCAAGATATGAACAAACCCCATGGGTGTTGGATTCATTACAATCACATAGTGATGTGAACTAGATTATTGACTCTAGTGCAAGTGGGAGACTGTTGGAAATATGCCCTAGAGGCAATAATAGAATGGTTATTATTGTATTTCCTTGTTCATGATAATTGTCTATTGTTCATGCTATAATTGTATTATCAGGAACCATAATACATGTGTGAATACATAGACCACAACATGTCCCTAGTAAGCCTCTAGTTGAATAGCTCGTTGATCAATAGATGGTCATGG
This sequence comes from Triticum urartu, assembly GCF_003073215.2. Classification (NCBI taxonomy): domain Eukaryota; kingdom Viridiplantae; phylum Streptophyta; class Magnoliopsida; order Poales; family Poaceae; genus Triticum; species Triticum urartu. The sequence goes on from NC_053026.1 coordinate 585,734,703, forward strand.
TTTCCTGATCATGGACATTGGATGTCATTGATAACGGGATCACATCATTAGGAGAATGATGTGATGGACAAGACCCATCCTAAGCCTAGCACAAGACCGTGTAGTTCGTATGCTAAAGCTTTTCTAATGTCAAGTATCATTTCCTTAGACCATGAGATTGTGCAACTCCCGGATACCGTAGGAATGCTTTGGGTGTACCAAAACGTCACAACGTAACTGGGTGGCTATAAAGGTGCACTGCGGGTATCTCCGAAAGTGTCTGTTGGGTTGGCACGAATCGAGACTGGGATTTGTCACTCCGTGTAAACGGAGAGGTATCTCTGGGCCCACTCGGTAGGGCATCATCATAATGTGCAAAATGTGATCAAGGATTTGATCACGGGATGATGTGTTACGAAACGAGTAAAGAGACTTGCCAGTAACGAGATTGAACGAGGTATCGGGATACCGACGATCTAATCTCGGGCAAGTATCGTACCGATAGACAAAGGGAATTGAATACAGGATTGATTGAATCCTCGACATCGTGGTTCATCCGATGAGATCATCGTGGAGCATGTGGGAGCCAACATGGGTATCTAGATCCCGCTGTTGGTTATTGACTGGAGAGTTGTCTCGGTCATGTCTACATGTCTCCCGAACTCGTAGGGTCTACACACTTATGGTTCGGTGACGCTAGAGTTGTAGAGATATTAGTATGCGGTTAACCGAAAGTTGTTCGGAGTCCCGGATGAGATCGCGGACGTTACGAGGAGTTCCGGAATGGTCCGGAGGTAAAGATTTATATATAGGAAGTCCAGTTTCAGCCACCGGGAGGGTTTCGGGGGTCATCGGTATTGTACCGGGACCACCGGAAGGGTCCCGGGGGTCCACCGGGTGGGGCCACCTATCCCGAAGGGCCGCATGGGCTGAAGGGGTGTGGGAACCAGCCCCTGGTGGGCTGGTGCACCCCCCTTGGGCCTCCCATGCGCCTAGGGTTGGAAACCCTAAGGGGTGGGGGCACCTCCACTTGGCTTGGAGGCCAAGCCACCCCTAGGGCTGCCGCCCCCCTCCCTAGATGGGATCTACAAGGGGCCGACGCCCCCTAGGCCCCTATATATAGTGGAGGGGAGGGAGGGCAGCCGCACCTGAAGCCCTGGCACCTCCCTCCCTCCCGTGACACCTCTTCCTCCCCGCTTGTGCTTGGCGAAGCCATGCTGGGATCCCGCTACTTCCACCACCACGCCGTCGTGCTGCTGGATCTCCATCAACTTCTCCTCCCCCCTTGCTGGATCAAGAAGGAGGAGACGTCTCCGCTCCGTACGTGTGTTGAACGCGGAGGTGCCGTCCGTTCGGTGCTAGGATCATCAGTGATTTGGATCACGACGAGTACGACTCCATCAACCCCGTTCTCTTGAACTCTTCCGCTTAGCGATCTACAAGGGTATGTAGATGCGCTCCTCTCTCTCTAGTTGCTAGTCTCTCCATAGATTGATCTTGGTGACATGTAGGAAAATTTTGAATTTCTACTACGATCCCCAACAACACTATCTACCAAATATGTGGGCGCCGAGACGAGCAATGGGAAATAATCAGCACCAGGAAGGATAGATCCATTGCAGCTTTCATCCAGGAGTTAAACCAGCACATTCGACGTCAGGAGAACCAGATGTGCGCGGACATGATGGACTTGAAGAAGGCGAAGGCTAGAATCATCGAGCTGGAGTAAGAACTCAAGTTTACACACGATGGATATGAGGAGGAAATCAAGACACTACTGGAGAAGAATGACGACTTAGTCAAGAAGATCGGAATATTCATGGGAGGACCAGCACCAATAGAAGAAGAAGAAGAACCCAAGGAGATACGCCCGGAGGACTACGTCATCATCGAAGACATCGATTCCGAACCTAGTGATGATAACTTTGAAGACGAAGCTGGAGCTGATATCTTGGAGTCTTCCACCGATCAAAATTTCTAGATGGCCACCAAATATTAGTAGTATTCCCCCATGTAATTAGTATTAGATGAGAACTTTTGTGATAGTTCTAGACCGTTTGTATGCCCTTGCTTGATTGATTGAGTGAAATGTTTGTGTTTGTCTCATGTGCATATGGGTAGTGTTTTCTCATTAGACCCCCTTTCTATTCTGATCTCTTCCATCTAAAACCCATCAGATGCCTCCGAGACGTGACCCCGGTTTTGTTTTCCCACCGAAGCTCACTCAGTTGATCCAGCAGCAGAATACTTTGATGCAATTTCTAGTTCAGAACCAGGGCAACAACAACAACAATAACAACAACAACAACAACAACAACAACAACAACAACAACAACCCGCCGCCAGTGGACAACCTAGCCCGTTTTCTAAGGTTACAGCCGTCGGTGTTTTCCAGTAGCACCGAGCCTCTAGTTGCTGATGATTGGCTACGCCGTATTGGAAGGGAGTTGACCACCGTAGGTTGCACGGATGCTGAGAGGGTGCGTTTTGCCGCACATCAATTGGATTGACCTGCAGCCTCATGGTGGGAGAATTACACAACCACTTTCCCCATAGCCAACGTCACTTGGGACCAGTTTCAGCAAGCTTTCCGCACGGCCCATGTCTCAACTGGAGCTATGCAGATGAAGAAGTGGGAGTTCCGCAACCTACGTCAGGGGAACCATACTGTGGCACAGTACGTGGATGAGTTTAGCAAGTTATCTCACTATGCCCCTGATGATGTGGCCACTGATGCCGCGAAGCAGGAGAAGATTATGGAAGGGCTGAATGATGAGATGAGCATGCAGTTGATGGTAACAACCTTCAACAACTACCAGGAGTTGATAGATAAGGCTCTTATGATTGAAGGGAAGCAACATCAGATTGAGAGCCACAAGAGAAAGTATGGACAAGGGAAGTATAACTCAGGAGCTCAGCAGAGGCCTCGCCTAACCCCAAACTCGGGAGGACTTGTTCATAACCATGGATGTCACAACCACAATGGAGGAGGATCTCATAATCACAATGGTTCTAAGAATGGGAATGGGAACGGAACCAACAATAATCAGAACCGCCCCAATCCAACCACACCCACCAAAAGAGATCTAAGTCACGTTACTTGCTTCAAGTGTGGGAAGACTGGACACTACGCCATGGAGTGCCCTGAAGGAAAGAATGGAAATGGAAATGGGAGCGCTGGGAAGAAGCCTAATCCATTCAACAAAGGACAAGTGAACCACGTTAACGTGGAGAAGGTTGAAGAGTAGCCGGACGCGGTAATAGGTAAGTTTTTGGTTAAGTCATTTACCGCTCTTGTTCTTTTTGATACTGGTGCATCGCATTCATACATATCAAGGGGATTTGTGGATAAGTTTAAGCTACCAACCCAAACCCTTAGGACCCCTCTATTAGTAAGCTCGCCCGGAGCAGAATACATGGCTAGCCGATGGTGCGACCAGGTACCCTTAACCATTGGCACACATGTTTTTCCGTCCGACCTAATTATCTTGGAGTCACAAGGATTGGATGTGATATTAGGTATGGACTGGATGTCAAAGTTTGGAGGGAGTATTGATTGTGCTAGTAAGACGATTTACCTTACCACCCCGGAGGGAAAAAGGATTAAGTATGTGTCTAGGCATGTGCCTAGGAGGAGCCAAGTGAATGCCCTCACGGGAGTTGTTCAGGAGGAAGTGCCTGTAGTGAAGGATTATCCGGATGTTTTTCCAGAGGAGTTACCGGGCATGCCACCCGATAGAGACATTGAGTTTTTGATGGAGCTGTTGCCAGGAACAGGACCAATATCCAAGAGACCCTATCGTATGCCCGCAAATGACCTGGAGGAAATTAAGAAACAGAAAGGAGTTACTGGAAAAAGGATACATTCGAAGAAGTTCATCACCTTGGGGAGCCCCTGTGCTTTTGGTGGAGAAGAAGGACAAATCCCTAAGGATGGTTGTTGATTATCGAGCCTTGAATGAGGTGACGATTAAGAACAAGTACCCACTACCGATGATCAACGATCTGTTTGATCAGTTGCAGGGAGCTAAGGTGTTTTCAAAGATCGATCTGCAATCAGGATACCATCAGTTGAAGATACGTGAGAAGGATATACCAAAGACAGCATTCACGACGCGTTATGGATTATACGAGTACACGGTCATGTCATTTGGACTGACTAATGCCCCTTCTTATTTCATGAGCATGATGAACAAGGTGTTCATGGAGTACTTGGACAAGTTTGTTGTGGTATTTATTGATGATATTATCGTATACTCGAAGAACAAGGAGGAGCACAAGGAGCATTTGCGCTTAGTTCTCGAGAAACTCAGGGAACACCAGTTGTATGCTAAGTTTAGCAAATGCAAATTTTGGTCAAAGGAAGTCGGATTCCTTCGACATGTTATATCAGGAGAAGGTATAGCAGTAGACCCCAGCAAAATTCAGTCAGTCACTGAATGGTTGGCACCCACCTCAGTTAGCGAGATCCGCAGTTTCCTTGGACTCGCAGGTTACTATCGGAGATTCATTGAGAACTTTTCCAAGATTGCAAAGCCAATGACTGAACTGTTAAAGAAGGATACTAAGTTTAAATGGACAGAAGATTGCGAGGCAAGTTTCCAGGAGTTGAAGGAACGGTTGACTACAGCACTAGTGCTAACACTCCGGATATACATAAGGAATTCCAAGTTTATTGCGACGCCTCTCGCTTAGGACTTGGATGTGTACTTATGCAGGATGGAAGAGTTGTTTCGTATGCCTCACGACAACTAAAACCTCATGAGTTGAACTATGCCACACATGATTTGGAGTTAGCAGCCGTAGTGCATGCATTGAAGACCTGGAAGCATTACCTTATTGGAAACCGATGTGATGTATACACGGACCATAAGAGTTTGAAGTACATCTTCACCCAGAAGGAACTGAACCTTAGACAGAGGAGATGGTTGGAGCTTATAAAGGATTATGATATGAAGCTACACTATCACCCAGGAAAGGCCAATGTTGTAGCAGACGCTTTGAGCAGGAAGAGTTATGCTGATATCCTTGAAAGTAAGGGGTTAGCAGAGAATATCATGTAACTTCGATTGGAGATTGTTACTAGAGGATTCGTTGCAACAATGGAAGTCCAGTCGACATTGCTGGACAAGATTTGCGAAGCTCAGAAGGATGACAAGGAGATTGCCGAGATAAAGGAGAAGATGAGCAAAGGAAAGGCCAAAGGTTTTCGTGAAGATGAGCACGATACCTTATGGTTTGAGGATCGAGTTTATGTGCCCAATAACCAGGAGATCAGGAAGTTAATACTTCAAGAGGCTCATGACTCACCATACTCGATACACCCCAGAAACACCAAGATGTATCTGGATTTGAAGGAACGTTTCTGGTGGACCGGTATGAAAAAGGATATTGCCGAGTATGTAGCCGTATGTGATGTATGTCAGCGAGTGAAGGCAGAACATTAAAAACCAGCAGGATTATTACAACCTATGCTGATACCTGAATGGAAGTGGGATAAACTTGGCATGGATTTTATCACCGGATTGCCCAGGACTAAAGCAGGATATGATTCCATATGGGTAGTACTTGATCGCTTGACCAAAGTGGCTCACTTCATCCCAGTGAAAACCACTTATACCAGTGCAAAGTTGGCCAAGATTTATATGTCCAGGATCGTATGTCTGCATGGAGTTCCAAGGATCATCGTATCAGATAGAGGAACACAGTTTACTTCAAAGTTCTGGCATCAGTTACATCAAACTTTGGGAACAAGGTTAGAGTTCAGCACAGCTTTTCACCCGCAGACAGATGGACATACCGAGAGAGTGAACCAAATTTTGGAGGACATGTTGAGAGCCTGTGCGCTAGATTATGGATCTAGTTAGGATGACAATTTGCCTTACGCAGAGTTCTCATACAACAATAGCTACCAAGCCAGTTTGAAGATGGCACCGTTTGAAGCCCTATATGGACGCAGGTGCAGGACACCTTTGATGTGGGACGAGGTAGGAGACCGACAGTTGTTTGGACCAGACTTGATCAAAGAGTCTGAGGAGAAGGTTAAATTGATTCGTGATAGATTGAAGATTGCTCAGTCCAGGAAGAAGAGTTATGCGGACTCCAAACGCAAAGAGGTAACCTATGAAATTGGAGACAGAGTATATCTGCGAGTATCTCCCTTGCGAGGAGTGAAACGTTTTGGAGTTAAGGGGAAACTAGCTCCGAGATTTGTAGGACCGTATCGTGTTTTGGAACAGATGGGAGAAGTTGCCTACAAGTTGGAGTTACCCGAGGGATTGTCAGGAGTTCATGATGTGTTCCACGTTTCACAGCTGAAGAAGTGTCATGCTGAGATGGCCGATATACCGTTAAGAGACACAGTACCCTTGGAGGCAATTCAGTTGGACAGTGATTTGACTTACGAGGAAAAGCCAGTAAAGATTCTTGAGTTTGCCAGCAGAGACACTCGCAGTAAAGTTATCAAGTTTTGCAAAGTTCAGTGGAGCCACCATACCGAGGACGAAGTCACCTGGGAACGAGAGGATGATCTTCGCAAAGACCACCCACACCTATTTTCTAGCCAACCCGAATCTCGAGGGCGAGATTCATCATAAGGGGGGTAGGTTTGTAACATCCCAAATTTTTCAATTTGGAATGTTATACATAGTCATCCATGCATATCATATTTTATTTGCATTTCGTCTAGCGATCCTCGAAATCCTAAGCAATTCAAGGACCCTCGGAGAGAGTTCGGGATTTTCCCGGTTTTCAAATTTGATTTTATCAAATTTTGAAACGAGGATTTTGGTTTTAATTATTTTCTCTCCAAAAATATTTCATACTAAAATATATGAGAGGAGATAATATGACTTCTCCAAGATAATTCAAAATATTGGAGGAAAAATATTAAAATCAAATATTTGTTTTATTTGGATTTTATTGCGATTTTGTTTGCATTAGAAAAATTGCATGTTTTTCAAAATTGCATTTTAGGGCCAAGAAAATGTTCATCTCGTTCTAAATATTTTATTTAGACGGTGAAAATTTGTTTTGGAATTTTTAGATTTTTATTTATTTTTCTAGGATTTTATTTCTGTCGGCGGAATTATTTTAAAAAAGAAGAGTTCCGCCTGACTGGGCCTAAGGCCCAGCCGAGCCAGGCCGCCGCCGCCGCCTCCGCTTGCCACCGCCGCCGCAGTCCCGCTTGCCGCCGCTGCCCTGCGAGCCGCTGCCCCCGCCTCGCCGGAGCCCCCTCACCGGAGGTAGCCGCCGGACCCGCCGTCGGTTTTTTAAACCGTTTGGTTTTTCTAGAAAACCCTAGATCCGTTTTTTTTCAGATTCGCCGGTTTTTTCGGTTCTTCTTGTTAGCGGACGTTCGTCCATACGTTCATTTTAATGAACGGTTTTCGCCCGTTAGATCCAGCTAACGAACGCTCGTCCGTTAGTCTGTTCATCAGTTTTCTTTTCACGATTTTATTCCGTGATTTTTCTGATCGCGATTTCTGATCCGATCTTAGTTTCTGTTTTTCTTTTCACTCGTTAGTCAGAATCAGGAGATTCAAGCGCCTAGAGTTTCGTCTTGAAACCCTCTTTCCATTTAACCAACTCAAATAAGTTTTTGCTACTATAAAATTTGACCTAGGTTCAGATTAGTAAACGAAGCTTCTTTCTTTCGCCGTTTGAGTTTGGTTGCTCCGTTTGATTTGATTATTTTTACGAACCGGAGTTCTTAAGTTGAACCTTCTGGTCAACCCCTCTTATTTGAGATTTACCCGTGCTTCTTTGCTTGTTGCTTTTGTAAGTTATTGTTTGTTTGCGATAGAACACCCGGAGTTCGAAGCGTGCTACTACGAGTCCCTAGGTTTCGCAGACCGTCAGCAAGGCAAGTAACACTTTGATCATATCCATTTTTATCACCCAGTTTTTATGCATTAGTTCCAATCCTCAAACATTGCATGATTAGGATGTCATTAACATGTGGGTTGGGAAGTAGTTGATGAGGTAGAACCTATTACCCTGTTACATTCAAACCCTTGGGAGTTACTTCTACGCGTTGCTTATATTGCTATGCTATGCTATGCTCGTAGATGTGGTTTGGGTTTGAGTGAAATCCATGATAGATGTGAGATTGTTAATTAATGGTTCAACTTAAGGTGGCAACTTAAATTAACATCTGGGTGGATTGAGGCACCTGGAGTACCCAGTGTTGCCTATATTTTTTGGAAATCCCGGTGTACCCGTGTGATCTTCCTATGGACCGCCACCCAGGCTCAAAGGGAATTGAGATGATTCATGCTAAGAAACTTCCGTGTGCAGCCACAAGCTATTATGGGCTCTAGCATAGTTGAGTAAGTTATGTGAAGCTCTTGAAGAGGCAGATCAGCAGGTAGTGGGATGTAGGTTTGGTATGGTCTGTCCGGAGTAGAGAGTTAATGTTTCTAAAAGACTGTGTCTCGATCATCCGTTTCCCAAACACCTTGTAGTGCGGGAAATCCAGCGGAGGCGATCGAGTATTGTGGGGAAAAGTGCGCAAACCTCTGCAGAGTGTATAATCTAATCATGGTTAGTCGTGTCCCTAGTTATGGACAATTCTTGAGAATCTAGTATTTGAGTTATCACATGTATCTCATCATTTATTAAATAATATTGTTGGGATGTTAATCACTTTAATTGGGATTGATTTGGAGGAACCTTCTCAATGTTGTTTCAACTACCATGATAGTAAAATTAAAATCTATTCCTTTGTTGTAGGGAAAATTGGCTTTACGCAAAAACTATAACCATAGAGCTTTCCACCAGCCAAATATGCATGTAGTGATAGCATTATTCTGTTCTTGCTCTACTGTGTTATTTTATCAGCATATTCCATGTGCTGACCCGTTTTCGGGCTGCAACGTATTATGTTGCAGACTTTTCAGACGAGGAGTAAGGTCGTTAGGTCATTGCCGTGCAGCTCAGTTATGCCGTTGGAGTTGATGGACTCACTTTATCTTCCAAGCCTTCCGCTGTTATCGTATTAGATGGCCTTAAGCCATGTTATTGTATTAAGTTCTCTCTTGAGACATTCGATGTAATAAGTGTGTGATTGCCACTCTGTTATAAATCCTTCGAGTACTGTGTGTGTCAGCATTACCGATCCAGGGATGACACTGAAGCACAGAGACTTGACCATCTGAGGTCGGGTCGCTACAAACTCCGACTGAATCCTAAAATGAAAGAAGTGGCAAGAAAGGAGATACTAAAGCTCCTTGAGGCAGGTATAATTTATCCCATTGCTGATAGTAAGTGGGTAAGTCTTGTCCATTGTGTCCCTAAGAAGGGAGGTATTACTGTTGTTCCTAATGATAAAGATGAATTGATTCCTCAAAGAATTATTACTGGTTATAGGATGGTAATTGATTTCCGCAAATTAAATAAGGCTACTAAAAAAGATCATTACCCCTTACCTTTTATCGATCAAATGCTAGAAAGATTATCCAAACATACACATTTTTGCTTTCTAGATGGTTATTCTGGTTTCTCTCAAATACCTGTGTCAGCCAAAGATCAATCAAAGACTACTTTTACATGCCTTTTTGATACTTTTGCTTATAGATGTATGCCTTTTGGTTTATGTAATGCACCTGCTACATTTCAAAGATGCATGATGGCTATATTCTCTGACTTTTGTGAAAAGATTTGTGAGGTTTTCATGGACGACTTTTCCGTCTATGGATCTTCTTTTGATGATTGCTTGAGCAACCTTGATCGAGTTTTGCAGAGATGTGAAGAAACTAATCTTGTCTTGAATTGGGAAAAGTGCCACTTTATGGTTAATGAAGGTATTGTCTTGGGGCATAAGGTTTCTGAAAGAGGTATTGAAGTTGATAAAGCCAAGGTTGATGCTATTGAAAAGATGCCATGTCCCAAGGACATCAAAGGTATAAGAAGTTTCCTTGGTCATGCCGGTTTTTATAGGAGGTTCATCAAGGACTTCTCAAAAATCTCTCGGCCTCTGACTAATTTATTACAAAAATATATACCATTTGTCTTTGATGATGATTGTGTAGAAGCATTTGAAATACTTAAGAAAGAATTGATCTCTGCACCTATTTTTCAGCCACCTGATTGGAATTTACCCCTTGAAATTATGTGCGATGCTAGTGATTATGCTGTAGGTGTTCTAGGACAAAGAGTTTATAAGAAACTAAATGTTATTCAATATGCTAGTAAAACTCTAGACAATGCTCAAAGAAACTATGCTACTACTGAAAAAGAATTCTTAGCAGTTGTATTTGCTTGTGATAAGTTTAGACCTTATATTGTTGATTCTAAAGTAATTATTCACACCGATCATGCTGCTATTAAATATCTTATGGAAAATAAAGATGGTAAACCTAGACTTATTAGATGGGTTCTCTTGCTACAAGAATTTGATTTACATATTGTTGATAGAAAAGGAGCTGAGAACCCCGTTGCAGACAACTTGTCTAGGTTAGAAAATGAGCTTGATGACCCACTACCTATTAATGATAGCTTCCCCGATGAGCAATTAAATGTCATAAATACTTCTCATACTGCTCCATGGTATGCTGACTATGCTAATTACATTGTTGCTAAGTTTATACCACCTAGTTTCACATACCAGCAAAAGAAAAAGTTCTTCTATGATTTGAGGCATTACTTTTGGGATGACCCACATATTTATAAAGAAGGAGTAGATGGTGTTATTAGACGTTGTGTACCTGAGCATGAACAGGAACAGATCCTACGCAAGTGTCACTCCGAAGCTTATGGAGGACACCATGCTGGAGATAGAACTTCACATAAGGTACTGCAATCTGGTTTTTATTGGACTGCCCTCTTCAAGGATGCCCGTATGTTTGTCTTATCTTGTGATGAATGTCAAAGAATTGGTAATATTAGTAGACGTCAAGAAATGCCTATGAATTATTCACTTGTTATTGAACCATTTGATGTTTGGGGCTTTGACTATATGGGACCTTTTCCTTCCTCTAATGGTTATACACATATTTTAGTGGCTGTTGATTATGTTATTAAGTGGGTAGAAGCTATTCCAACTAGTAGCGCTAATCATAATACTTCTATTAAAATGCTTAAAGAAGTCATTTTCCAAGGTTTGGAGTCCCTAGATATTGGATGACTGATGGTGGTTCACATCTTATTCATGGTGTTTACCGTAAAATACTTGCTAAATATGATGTTAATCATAGAATTGCATCTCCTTATCACCCTCAGTCTAGTGGGCAAGTAGAATTGAGCAATAGAGAACTCAAATTAATCTTGCAAAAGACTGTTAATAGGTCTAGAAAGAATTGGTCCAAGAAACTAGATGATGCATTATGGGCCTATAGAACTGCATATAAAAATCCTATGGGTATGTCTCCGTATAAAATGGTCTATGGAAAAGCATGTCACTTACCTCTCGAACTAGAACACAAGGCTTATTGGGCTATTAAAGAACTTAATTATGATTTTAAACTTGCTGGTGAGAAGAGGTTATTTGATATTAGCTCACTTGATGAATGGAGAACCCAAGCCTACGAAAATGCCAAGTTGTTTAAAGAAAAAGTTAAAAGATGGCATGATAAAAGAATACAAAAGCGTGAGTTTAATGTAGGTGATTATGTATTGCTATACAACTCTCATTTATGATTTTTTGCAGGAAAACTTCTCTCTAAATGGGAGGGTCCTTACGTTATCCAGGAGGTCTACCGTTCCGGTGCCATAAAAATCAACAACTTCGAAGGCACAAATCCGAAGGTGGTGAACGGTCAAAGAATGAAACACTATATCTCAGGTAATCCCATAAATGTTTAAACCAGTGTTATTGAAACCGTAACCCCAGAGGAATACATAAAGGACACTTTCCGGAACGTTTCAGACTCCGAAAAGGAATAGGTATGTGGTACGGTAAGTAAACCGACTCAAAAACAGTTTTTATGGCAATATTTCTCCGCTTTGGAATATTTAGAAAAATAGAAAAATAAGCAGCAGTTCGAAAAGGACACGAGGGCTCCACGAGGGTGGAGGGCGCGCCCCCTACCTCGTGGGCACCTCCTGTGCTCTCCGGACTCCGTTTTCTTACAGAGCACGTATTTTGGTCGGTAAAAATTCATTATATAACCTCTCAAGGGTTTTAACTCCCGTATCATGCAATTATCTCCTGTTTGTGTTTCGAGCTGTTGTTGCTGCAGATTAGAGGAGGATGTCTTTGCAAGAGTCAGTCGGGGAGAGCGGGTGTCTCATCCGGCACCGAGAGCAATGACAAACAATCATGTTGACCCTTTGGGCCAGCAACGGAGGAAGAGATGGAGGCTAATTTGAAGAGGATAGATGCCATGGAAGAGGATCAAGAAGTCACTTCCCGCCTCCAAGATGGATTCACAGTGGGAGAACTGCAGAGCTCAGCTATTCCAAACCCGGTTATCGCTTCCAATGTTAGATTTCTTTCTTATGAGAATATGAAAAAGAGCGTCACTGGTTCTCCCGCAGCTATGCAACACCCTTGGGTGCAGGGAGCTTTGGCTGTTATAGGAAAACTCCGAAAGGAAATAATGGATCTCAAGCAGCAAGTCAACAAGCTTGAGGAGGAGAACCGTATCTTGAGGGGCATCATCGCCAAGAATATCACATCACCATCCCTGAAAAAAGAGACATAATCACATGGGTATGGGCACTCCACTTGGCAACTGCCAAGCTTGGGGGAGTGTCCCGGTATCGTATCACCATCACTTTTATCTTTACCGTTTTTCTTAGTTCGATCCTTTTGGTAATATCTTTATCTAGTAGAATAAAAGTTCTTAGTATGATTTAGCTGTGAGTTTTTCTTTATTATCCTTCTATGTAATCGAGTCCGTGAGCTATATAATAAAGATTAGTGTTGAGTCAAGGGCTTGATTATTTTGCCATGATCCTAAGTGAATAAAAGAAAAGAGAAAGAAATAAAAAGAAACAAAGAGATCATGTGACTCTTATGGAGAGTAATGATCTCACATAGAAAGAGTATGATGAATAAAAGTTATTGAGGGTTGACAAACATAGTTTTGGCCATCGTTGCAATTAATAGGAAGTAATAAAGAAAGAGAGGTCTTCACATATAAATATACTATCTTGGACATCTTTTATGATTGTGAGCACTCATTAAAATATGACATGCTAAAGAGTTGACATTGGACAAGGAAGACAACGTAATGGGTTATGTTTTCTTACATCTGAGATAAATTATATTGTCTCGGATCCTCCAACATGTTGAGCTTGCCTTTCTCCCTTATGCTAGGAAAATTCATTGCACCAAGCAGAGATACTACTTGTGCTTCCAAACACCCTTAAACTATTTTTTCCATGAGAGTCCACCATACCTACCTATGGATTGAGTAAGATCCATCAAGTAAGTTGTATTCGGTGCAAGCAATAAAAATTGCTCTCTAAATATGTATGATTGATTGGTGTGGAAGAAATAAGCTTTATACGATCGTGTGATATGGAAGTAATAAAAGCGACAGACTGCATAATAAAGGTCCATATCACAAGTGGCAATATAAAGTGACGTTCTTTGGCATTAGGATTTTGTGCATCCAACCATAAAAGCGCATGACAACCTCTGCTTCCCTCTGCGAAGGGCCTATCTTTTACTTTTATCTCCTACATTGCATAAGAGTCATGGTGATCTTCACCGTTCCTTTTTACATTTTATCCTTTGGCAAGCACAACATGTTGGAAAGATCCTGGTATATATGGCTAATTGGATGTGAGTTCTCATGAACTATTACTGTTGACATTACCCTTGAGGTAAGACGTTGGGAGGAGAAACTATAAGCCCCTATCTTTCTCTGTGTCCGATTAAAACTCCATACCCATAAGTATTGCATGAGTGTCAGTAATTGTGAAAGATTATATGATAGTTGAGTATGTGGACTTGCTGAAAAGCTTTTATACATTGACTCTTTCCTATGTTATGATAAATTGCAATTGCTTCAATGACTGAGATTATAGTTTGTTAGTTTTCAATGAAGTTTATGATTCATACTTGATATTGTGTTTAAATTATTACTCTAGCATAAGATATCATATGACAATAATTATATAAGTTGCTGCTCTAAGAATGATCATGATGCCCTCATGTCCGTATTTTATTTTTATTGACACCTTCATCTCTAA
>NC_053026.1:585749823-585811810 GCF_003073215.2 Triticum urartu
TGATCGGCGAGCCATAGAAAATAAATGGATCTTTAAGAAGAAGACAGACGCGGATGGTAATGTGACCATCTATAAAGCTAGGCTTGTCGCTAAGGGTTATCGACAAGTTCAAGGGGTTGACTACGATGAGACATTCTCTCCCGTGGCAAAGCTGAAGTCCGTCCGAATCATGTTAGCAATTGCCGCATACTATGATTATGAGATATGGCAAATGGACGTCAAAACGGCATTCCTTAACGGTTATCTTAAGGAAGAACTGTATATGATGCAGCCGGAAGGTTTTGTCGATCCTAAGAATGCTGACAAGGTGTGCAAGCTCCAATGCTCGATTTATGGGCTGGTGCAAGCATCTCCGAGTTGGAACATTCGCTTTGATGAGATGATCAAAGCGTTTGGGTTTATGCAGACTTATGGAGAAGCCTGCGTTTACAAGAAAGTGAGTGGGAGCTCTGTAGCTTTTCTCATATTATATGTAGATGACATACTTTTGATGGGAAATGATATAGAACTTTTGGACAGCATTAAGGCCTACTTGAATAAGAGTTTTTCAATGAAGGACCTTGGAGAAGCTGCTTATATATTAGGCATCAAGATCTATAGAGATAGATCAAGACGCCTCATAGGTCTTTCACAAAGCACATACCTTGATAAGATATTGAAGAAGTTCAATATGGATCAGTCTAAGAAGGGGTTCTTGCCTGTGTTGCAAGGTGTGAAATTGAGCTCAGCTCAATGTCCGACCACGGCAGAAGATATAGAAGAGATGAGTGTCATCCCCTATGCCTCAGCCATAGGTTCTATTATGTATGCCATGCTGTGTACCAGACCTGATGTAAACCTTGCCGTAAGTTTGGTAGGTAGGTACCAAAGTAATCCCGGCAAGGAGCACTGGACAGCGGTCAAGAATATCCTGAAGTACCTAAAAAGGACCAAGGAAATGTTTCTCGTTTATGGAGGTGACGAAGAGCTCGTCGTAAAGGGTTACGTCGACGCTAGCTTCGACACAGATCTGGATGACTCTAAGTCACAAACCGGATACGTGTATATTTTGAATGGTGGGGCAGTAAGCTGGTGCAGTTGCAAGCAAAGCGTTGTGGCGGGATCTACATGTGAAGCGGAGTACATGGCAGCCTCGGAGGCAGCACACGAAGCAGTCTGGGTGAAGGAGTTCATTACCGACCTAGGAGTCATACCCAATGCGTCGGGCCCGATGACTCTCTTCTGTGACAACACTGGAGCTATTGCCCTTGCCAAGGAGCCCAGGTTTCACAGGAAGACCAGGCATATCAAGCGTCGCTTCAACTCCATTCGTGAAAGTGTTCAAAATGGAGACATAGAGATTTGTAAAGTACATACGGACCTGAATGTAGCAGATCCGTTGACTAAACCTCTCCCTAGAGCAAAACATGATCAACACCAGAATTCCATGGGTGTTCGATTCATCACAATGTAACTAGATTATTGACTCTAGTGCAAGTGGGAGACTGTTGGAAATATGCCCTAGAGGCAATAATAAAAGGATTATTATTATATTTCCTTGTTCATGATAATCGTCTATTATCCATGCTATAATTGTATTATAGGAAATCAGATACATGTGTAAATACATAGACAACAACATGTCCCTAGTAAGCCTCTAGTTGACTAGCTCGTTGATCAACAGATGGTTACGGTTTCCTGACCATGGACATTGGATGTCATTGATAACGGGATCACATCATTAGGAGAATGATGTGATGGACAAGACCCAATCCTAAGCCTAGCACAAAGATCGTGTAGTTCGTATGCTAAAGCTTTTCTAATGTCAAGTATCATTTCCTTAGACCATGAGATTGTGCAACTCCCGGATACCGTAGGAATGCTTTGGGTGTACCAAACGTCACAACGTAACTGGGTGACTATAAAGGTGCACTACAGGTATCTCTGAAAGTGTCTGTTGGGTTGGCACGAATCGAGACTGGGATTTGTCACTCCGTGTAAACGGAGAGGTATCTCTGGGCCCACTCGGTAGGACATCATCATAATGTGCACAATGTGATCAAGGAGTTGATCACGGGATGATGTGTTACGGAACGAGTAAAGAGACTTGACGGTAACGAGATTGAACAAGGTATAGGGATACCGACGATCGAATCTCGGGCAAGTACAATACCGCTAGACAAAGGGAATTGAATACGGGATTGATTAAGTCCTTGACATCGTGGTTCATCCGATGAGATCATCGTGGAACATGTGGGAGCCAACATGGGTATCCAGATCTCGCTGTTGGTTATTGACCGGAGAACGTCTCGGTCATGTCTGCATGTCTCCCGAACCCGTAGGGTCTACACACTTAAGGTTCGGTGACGCTAGGGTTATAGAGATATTAGTATGCGGTAACCCGAAAGTTGTTCGGAGTCCCGGATGAGATCCCGGACGTCACGAGGAGTTCCGGAATGGTCCGAAGGTAAAGAATTATATATAGGAAGTGCTATTTCGGCCATCGGGACAAGTTTCGGGGTCACCGGTATTGTACCGGGACCACCGGAAGGGTCCCGGGGGTCCACCGGGTGGGGCCACCTGCCCCGGGGGGCCACATGGGCTGTAGGGGGTGTGCCTTGGCCTATATGGGCCAAGGGCACCAGCCCCAAGAGGCCCATGCGCCAAGAGAGAGAAAAAAGGGGAGAGTCCTAAAGGGGGAAGGCACCTCCGAGGTGCCTTGGGGAGGATGGACTCCTCCCCCCCTTGGCCGCACCCTTCCTTGGAGGAAGGGGCAAGGGCTGCGCCTCCCCCCTCTCCCTTGGCCCTATATATAGTGGGGAAAAGGAGGAGCAACCATACCTAAGGCCTGGCGCCTCCCTCTCCCTCCTGTGACACATCTCCCTCCTCCCGCAGCGCTTAGCGAAGCCCTGTTGGAATCCCGCTACTTCCACCATGCCGTCGTGCTGCTGGATCTCCATCAACCTCTCCCTCCTCCTTGCTGGATCAAGGCGTGGGAGACGTCTCCGTTCCGTACGTGTGTTGAACGCGGAGGTGCCGTCCGTTCGGCACTAGGATCATCGGTGATCTGAATCACGACGAGTACGACTCCATCAACCCCGTTCTCTTGAACGCCTCCGCGCGCGATCTACAAGGGTATGTAGATCCACTCCTCCCTCGTTGCTAGATGACTCCATAGATAGATCTTGGTGACACGTAGGAAAATTTTGAATTTATGCTACGTTCCCCAACAGTGGCATCATGAGCTAGGTCTATGCGTAGTTTCTATGCACGAGTAGAACACAAAGTAGTTGTGGCCGTTGATTTTGTTCAATATGCTTGCCGTTACTAGTCTTATCTTGATTCGGCGGCATCGTGGGATGAAGCGGCCCGGACCGACCTTACACGTACTCTTACGTGAGACTGGTTCCACCGACTGACATGCACTAGTTGCATAAGGTGGCTAGCGGGTGTCTGTCTCTCCCACTTTAATCGGATCGGATTCGATGAAAAGGGTCCTTATGAAGGGTAAATAGAAATTGGCATATCACGTTGTGGTTTTGGCGTAGGTAAGAAACGTTCTTGCTAGAAACCTATAGCCACGTAAAAACTTGCAACAACAATTAGAGGACGTCTAACTTGTTTTTGCAGCATATGCCTTGTGATGTGATATGGCCAAAAGGATGTGATGAATGATATATGTGATGTATGAGATTGATCATGTTCTTGTAATAGGAATCACGACTTGCATGTCGATGAGTATGACAACCGGCAGGAGTCATAGGAGTTGTCTTTATTTATTTATGACCTGCGTGTCAACATAAACGTCATGTAATTACTTTACTTTATTGCTAAAGTGTTAGCCATAATAGTAGAAGTAATAGATGACGAGACAACTTCAAGAAGACACGATGATGGAGATCATGGTGATGGAGATCATGGTGTCATGCCGGTGACAACGATGATCATGGAGCCCCGAAGATGGAGATCGAGAGGAGCAAAATGATATTGGCCATATCATGTCACTATTTGATTGCATGTGATGTTTATCATGTTTTACATCTTATTTGCTTACAACGACGGTAGCTTAAATAAGATGATCCCTCACTAAAATTTCAAGAAAGTGTTCCCCCTAACTGTGCACCGTTGCGACAGTTCGTTGTTTCGAAGCACCACGTGATGATCGGGTGTGATAGATTCTAACGTTCACATACAACGGGTGTAAGACAGATTTACACACGCGAAACACTTAGGTTGACTTGATGAGCCTAGCATGTACAGACATGGCCTCGGAACACAAGAGACCGAAAGGTCGAGCATGAGTCGTATAGAAGATACGATCAACATGAAGATGTTCACCGATGTTGACTAGTCCGTCTCACGTGATGATCGGACACGGCCTAGTTGACTCGGATCATGTAATCACTTAGATGACTAGAGGGATGTCTATCTGAGTGGGAGTTCATAAGATGAACTTAATTATCCTAAACATAGTCAAAAGGTCTTCGCAAATTATGTCGTAGCTCGCGCTTCAGTTCTACTGTTTAGATACGTTCCTGGAGAAAATTTAGTTGAAAGTTGATAGTAGCAATGATGCGGACTAGGTCCGTAAACTGAGGATTGTCCTCATTGCTTCTTAGAAGGCTTATGTCCTTAATGCACCGCTCAGTGTGCTGAACCTCGAACGTTGTCTGTGGATGTTGCGAACATCTAACACACACGTTTTGATAACTACATGATAGTTCAGTTAACCGGTTTAGAATTAAGGCACCGAAGACGTTTTGAAATGTCGCGAAACATATGAGATGTTTTGAGGGCTGAAATTGGGATTTCAGGCTCATGCCCACGTCAAGAGGTATGAGACCTCCGACGATTTTCTTAGCCTGCAAACTAAGGAGAAAAGCTCAATTGTTGAGCTTGTGCTCAGATTGTCTGAGTACAACAATCATTTGAATCGAGTGCGAGTTGATCTTCCAGATGAGATAGTGATGTTTCTCCGAAGTCATTACCACCAAGCTGCTAGAGCTTCGTGATGAACTATAATATATCGGGGACATATATGATGATCCTTGAGATATCCGCGATGTTTGACACCGCAAAAGTAGAAATCAAGAAGGAGCATCAATTGTTGATGGTTGGTAAAACCACTAGTTTCAAGAAGGGCAAGGGAAAGAAGGGATACTTCATGAAACGGCAAATCAGTTGCTGCTCTAATGAAGAAACCCAAGGTTGAACCCAAACCCGAGACTAAGTGCTTCTGTAATAAGGGGAACAGCCACTTGAGCAGAATTACCCTAGATACTTGGTAGATTAGAAGGCTGGCAAGGTCGATAGAAGTATATTGGATATACATTGTGTTGATGTGTACTTTACTAGTACTCCTAGTAGCACCAGGGTATTAGATACCGGTTCGGTTGCTAAGTGTTAGTAACTCGAAATAAAAGCTACGGAATAAAACGGAGACTAGCTAAAGGTGAGCTGACGATATGTGTTGGAAGTGTTTCCAATGTTGATATGATCAAGCATCGCAAGCTCCCTCTACCATCGAGATTGGTGTTTGCGTTGAGCATAGACATGATTGAATTATGACTATCGCAATACGGTTATTCATTTAAGGAGAATAATTGTTACTCTGTTTATTTGAATAATACCTTCAATGGTCTTACACCTAAAATGAATGGTTTATTGAATCTCGATCGTAGTGATACACATGTTCATGCCAAAAGATATAGGATAGTAATGATAGTACCACCTACTTGTGGCACTGCCACGTAAGTCATATCGGTATAAAACGCATGAAGAAGCTCCATGTTGATGGATCTTTGGGCTCACTCGTTTTGAAGAGTTTGAGACATGCGAACCATGTCTATTGGTGTATATGCATGAAGAAACTCCATGCAAATGGACCGTTTGGACTCACTTGATTTTGAATCACTTGAGACATGCAAATCATACCACATGGGCAAGATGACTGAAAGCCTCGTTTTCACTAAAATGGAACTAGAAAGCAACTTGTTGGAAGTAATACATTTTGATGTGTGCAGTCCAATGAGTGCTGAGGCGTGTAGTGGATATCGTTATGTTCTTACTTCACAGATGATTTGAGTAGATGTTGAGAATATTTACTTGATGAATCACGAGTCTGAATTATTGAAAGGTTCAAGTAATTTCAGGGTGAAGTTGAATGATCGTCGTGACAAGAGGATAAAATATCTATGATATGATCATAGAGATGAATATCTGAATTACGAGTTTGGCACAGAATTAAGACATTGTGGAAATTGTTTCACAACCGATACAGCCTGGAACACCATAGGGTGATGGTGTGTCCGAACATCATAACTGCACCCTATTGGATATGATGCATACCATGATGTCTCTTATCGAATTACCACGATAGTTTATGGGTTAGGCATTAGAGACAACCACATTCACTTTAAATAGGGCACCACATGATTCCGATGAGATGACACCGTATGAACTATGGTTTAGAGAAACCTAAGCTGTCATTTCTTAAAAGTTTGGGGATGCAACGCTTATGTGAAAATGTTTCAGGCTGATAAGCTCGAACACAAAGAGGATAAATGCATCTTCATGGGACACCCAAACAGTTGGGTATACCTCCTGTCTTAGATCCGAAAGCAATAAGGGATTGTTTCTAGAATCGGGTTCTTTCTCGAGGAAAAGTTTCTCTCGAAAGAATTGAGTGGGAGGATGGTGGAGACTTGATGAGGTTATTGAACCGTCACTTCAACTAGTGTATAGCAAGGAACAAAGAGTTGTTCCTGTGGCACCTACACCAATTGAAGTGGAAGCTTATGATATTGATCATGAGACTTCGGATCAAGTCACTCCCAAACCTCGTAGGATGACAAGGATGCGTACTACTTCAGAGTGGTACGTAATCCTGCCTTGAAAGTCATGTTGCTAGACAGCAATGAACCTACGAGCTATGGAGAAGCGATGGTGGGCCCGGATTCCGATAAATGGCTCGAGGCCATATAATCCGAGAGAGGATCCATGTATGAAAACAAAGTGTAGACTTTGGAAGAACTACTTGATGGTCGTAAGGCTGTTGGGTACATATGGATTTTAAAAGGGAAGACGGACAATGATGGTAAGTATCACCATTAAGAAAGCTCGACTTGTCGTTAAGATGTTTTCCGACAAGTTCAAGGAGTTGACTACGATGAGACTTTCTCACTCGTAGCGATGCTAAGAGTCTATTGGAATTATATTAGCAATTACTGCATCATTTATGAAATCTTGCAGATAGGATGTCAAAACATTGTTTCCTCGACGATTTTCTTGAGGAAAGGTTGTATGTGATACAACCGGAAGGTTTTGTCAATCCTGAAAGATGCTAATAAGTATGCAAAGATCCAGTAATCCTTCTGAGGACTGGGGTAAGCATCTCGGAGTTGGAATGTATGCTTTGATGATGATGATCAAAGATTTTGGGTTTATACAAAGTTTATGAGAAACTTGTATTTCCAAAGAAGTGAGTGGGAGCACTATAGAATTTCTGATGAGTATATGTTGTTGACATATTAAGGATCAGAAATGATGTAGAATTTCTGGAAAGCATATAGGGTTATTTGGAAAGTGTTTTTTTAATGGAAAGCCTGGATCAAGCTGCTTGAACATTGAGCATCAAGATCTATAAGGATAGATCAAAACGCTTAATGGTACTTTCAAATGAGCACATTCCTTGACATGATCTTGAAGGTGTTCAAGATGGATCAGTCAAAGAAGGAGTTCTGGCCTGAGTTGTAAGGTATGAAGTTAAGACTTAAAGCTCGAACACGGCAGAATAGAGAGAAAGGACGAAGGTCGTCCCCTATGCTTAAGACATAGGCTCTGCAGTATGCTATGCTGTGTACCGCACCTGAAGTGTGCCTTGCCATGAGTCAGTCAAGGGGTACAAGAGTGATCCAAGAATGGATCACAGTACAGCGGTCAAAGTTGTCCTTAGTAACTAGTGGACTAAGGAATTTTCTCGGTTATGGAGGTGATAAAGAGTTCGACGTAAAGAGTTACGACAATGCAAGCTTAACACCTATCCGGATAGCTTTGAGTAGAGATACCGGATACGTATAATGGAGCAACAATTTAGAATAGCTCCAAGTAGAACAGTTATTTGGAATAGCGCCAAATAGAACGTGGTAGCTACATCTAGGAGATGACATAGAGATTTGTAAAGCACACACGGATCTGAAAGGTTCAGACCCATTGACTAAAACCTCTCTCACAAGCAACATGATCAAACCCAGAACTCATTGAGTGTTAATCACATAGTGATGTGAACTAGATTATTGATTCTAGTAAACTCTTTGGATGTTGGTCACATGGCGATGTGACCTGTGAGTGTTAATCACATGGCGATGTGAACTAGATTATTGACTCTAGTGCAAGTGGGAGCTGTTGGAAATATGCCCTAGAGGCAATAATAAATTGAGTTATTATTATATTTCCTTGTTCATGATAATCGTTTATTATCCATGCTATAATTGTATTGATAGGAAACTCAGATACATGTGTGGATACATAGACAACACCATGTCCCTAGTAAGCCTCTAGTTGACTAGCTCGTTGATCAATAGATGGTTACGGTTTCCTGACCATGGACATTGGATGTCATTGATAACGGGATCACATCATTAGGAGAATGATGTGATGGACAAGACCAATCCTAAGCCTAGCACAAAGATCGTGTAGTTCGTATGCTAAAGCTTTTCTAATGTCAAGTATCATTTCCTTAGACCATGAGATTGTGCAACTCCCGGATACCGTAGGAGTGCTTTGGGTGTACCAAACGTCACAACGTAACTGGGTGGCTATAAAGGTACACTACGGGTATCTCCAAAAGTGTCTGTTGGGTTGGCACGAATCGAGACTGGGATTTGTCACTCCGTGTGACGGTGAGGTATCTCTGGGCCCACTCGGTAGGACATCATCATAATGTGCACAATGTGATCAAGGAGTTTATCACGGGATGATGTGTTACGAAACGAGTAAAGAGACTTGCCGGTAACGAGATTGAACAAGGTATCGGGATACCGACGATCGAATCTCGGGCAAGTATCGTACCGATAGACAAAGGGAATTGTATACGGGATTGATTAAGTCCTTGACATCGTGGTTCATCCGATGAGATCATCGTGGAACATGTGGGAGCCAACATGGGTATCCAGATCCCGCTGTTGGTTATTGACCGGAGAACGTCTCGGTCATGTCTGCATGTCTCCCGAACCCGTAGGGTCTACACACTTAAGGTTCGATGACGCTAGGGTTATAAAGGAAGTTTGTATGTGGTTACCGAATGTTGTTCAGAGTCTCGGATGAGATCCTGGACGTTACGAGGAGTTCCGGAATGGTCCGGAGGTAAAGATTGATATATTGGACGAAGGGTTTTGGAGTCCGGGAGTGTTCCGGAGGTACCGGGTGATGACCAGCATGACCGAAAGGTGTTTCGGGAGCCCCGGCAAGTGTTGGGGGGCTTCATGGGCCAAGGGAAGGGGGAAAACCAGCCCACTAAGGGGCTGTGTGCCCCCCTCACCTATTCCCACGTGACCAGGGGTTTGGGGCGCCCCATCTAGGGTTCCCACCTCCTGGCTTGGGGGCCAAGTCACCCAAGGGGGAGATCCCATCTGCCCTGGCCGCCGCCCCCCCTAGGGGAAACCGTAGGGCGCCTCCCCTCCCCCTTGCCCCTATATATAGTGGAGGTTTTGGGGCTGCACAAGACACGAGTTCCTCTCCTCTAGATGAGGCAGCCCTGCATCTCTCCTTTCTCCTCTCTCGTGGTGCTTGGCGAAGCCCTGCAGGATTGCCACGCTCCTCCATCACCACCACGCCGTTGTGCTGCTGCTGGATGGAGTCTTCCTCAACCTCTCCCTCTCTCCTTGCTGGATCAAGGCATGGGAGGCGTCACCGGGCTGTACGTGTGTTGAACGCGGAGGTGCCGTCCGTTCGGCGCTAGGATCATTGGTGATTTGGATGATGACGAGTACGACTCCATCAACCCCGTTCTCTTGAATGCTTCCGCGCGCGATCTACAAGGGTATGTAGATCCACTCCTCCCTCGTTGCTAGATGACTCCATAGATAGATCTTGGTGACACGTAGGAAAATTTTGAATTTATGCTACGTTCCCCAACATCAAATACCCAGGAGCTACTACGAATACTGGTAAGGTACACATCAATTACATGTATATCACATATACCTTTTCTGTTGCCGGCCTTCTTGTCCGCTAAGTATTTGGGGCAGTTCCGCTTCCAGTGACCACTTCCCTTGCAATAAAAGCACTCAGTCTCGGGCTTGGGTCCATTCTTTGGCTTCTTC
The DNA here is from genome assembly GCF_003073215.2 of Triticum urartu. Classification (NCBI taxonomy): domain Eukaryota; kingdom Viridiplantae; phylum Streptophyta; class Magnoliopsida; order Poales; family Poaceae; genus Triticum; species Triticum urartu. The sequence goes on from NC_053026.1 coordinate 585,760,125, forward strand.
CCGGCAGCTTGTTTACCGGGCGTGGCAACTCCCTTGCCGTCCTTCTTGAAGTTCTTTTTACCCTTGCCTTTCTTGAACTTGGTGGTTTTATTGACCATCAACACTTGATGTTCCTTTTTGACTTCTACCTCTGCTGATTTCAGCATTGAAAATACCTCAGGAATGGTCTTTTCCATCCCCTGCATATTGAAGTTCATCACAAAGCTCTTGTAGCTCGGTGGAAGCGACTGAAGGATTCTGTCAATGACCGCGTCATCCGGGAGATTAACTCCTAGCTGAGTTAAGCGGTTATGTAATCCAGACATAGTGAGTATGTGCTCACTGACAGAACTATTTTTCCTCCATCTTACAGCTGAAGAACTTGTCGGAGACTTCATATCTCTTGACCCGGGCCTGAGCTTGAAAAACCATTTTCAGCTCTTCGAACATCTCATATGCTCCGTGTCTCTCAAAACGCTTTTGGAGCCCCGGTTCTAAGCTGTAAAGCATGCCGCACTGAACGAGGGAGTAGTCATCAACACGTGTCTGCCAAGCGTTCATAACGTCTTGGTTCTGTGGGATGGGTGTGTCACCTAGCGGTGCTTCTAGGACATAATCTTTCTTGGCAGCTATGAGGATGATCCTCAGGTTCTAGACCCAGTCCGTATAATTGCTGCCATAGTCTTTCAGCTTGGTTTTCTCTAGGAACACGTTGAAGTTGAGGACAACGTGGGCCATTTGATCTACAAGACATATTGTAAAGATTTTAGACTAAGTTCATGATAATTAAGTTCATCTAATCAAATTATATAATGAATTCCCACTCAGATAGACATCCCTCCCGTCATCTAAGTATAACATGATCCGAGTTAACTAGGCCGTGTCCGATCATCACCTGAGATGGACTAGTCAACATCGGTGAACATCTTCATGTTGATCGTATCTTCTATACGACTCATGCTCGACCTTTCGGTCTTCTGTGTTCCGAGGCCATGTCTGTACATGCTAGGCTCGTCAAGTCAACCTAAGTGTTTGCATGTGTAAATCTGTCTTACACCCGTTGTATGTGAACGTTGGAATCTATCACACTCGATCATCACGTGGTGCTTCGAAACAACGAACTGTCGCAACGGTGCACAGTTAGGGGAAACACTTTCTTGAAATTATTATGAGGGATCATCTTATTTACTACCGTCGTTCTAAGTAAACAAGATGCAAAAACATGATAAACATCACATGCAATCAAATAATAATAGTGACATAATATGGCCAATATCACATAGCTCCTTTGATCTCCATCTTGGGGCTCCATGATCATCTTGTCACCGGCATGACACCATGATCTCCATCATCATGATCTCCATCATCGTGTCTCCATGAAGTTGCTCGCCAACTATTACTTCTACTACTATGGCTAACACGTTTAGCAATAAAGTAAAGTAATTTACATGGCGTTTCTCAATGACACGCAGGTCATACAAAAAATAAAGACAACTCCTATGGCTCCTGCCGGTTGTCATACTCATCGACATGCAAGTCGTGATTCCTATTACAAGAACATGATCTCATACATCACATATATATCATTCATCACAACTTTGGCCATATCACATCATAAAGCACTTGCTGCAAAAACAAGTTAGACGTCCTCTAATTGTTGTTGCAAGTTTTACGTGGCTGCAAAAGGGTTCTAGCAAGAACGTTTTCTTACCTATGTGAAAGCCACAACGTGATTTGTCAACTTCTATTTACCCTTCATAAGGACCCTTTTCATCGAATCCGCTCCAACTAAAGTGGGAGAGACAGACACCCGCTAGCCACCTTATGCAACTAGTGCATGTCAGTCGGTGGAACCAGTCTCACGTAAGCGTACGTGTAAGGTCGGTCCGGGACGCTTCATCCCACAATACCGCTGAAGCAAAATAAGACTAGTAGCGGCAAGAAAGTTGACAACATCTACGCCCACAACAAATTGTGTTCTACTCGTGCAAAGAGAACTACGCATAGACCTAGCTCATGATGCCACTGTTGGGGAACGTTGCAGAAAACAAAAAAATTTCTATGGTTTCACCAAGATCCATCTATGAGTTCATCTAGCAACGAGTGATCGGATTGCATCTACATACCTTTGTAGATCACGCGTGGAAGCGTTCAAAGAACGGGGATGAGGAAGTCGTACTCGACATGATCCAAATCACCGGAGATCCTAGCGCCGAACGGACGGCACCTCCGCGTTCAACACACGTACGGTCAGCGTGACGTCTCCTCCTTCTTGATCCAGCAAGGGGGAAGGAGAGGTTGATGAAGATCCAGCAGCACGACGGCGTGGTGGTGGATGCAGGGGTCACCGCAGCAGGGCTTCGCCGTTCTACTACGAGAGGGAGAGGTGTTGCAGGGGAGAGGGAGGCGCCAAGACTCAAGGGTGCGGCTGCCCCCTCCCTCCCCCCCCTTTATATAGGCCCCCTAGGGGGTGCGCCGGCCCTAGGAGATGGGATCTCCTAGGGGGGGCGGCGGCCAAGGGGTGGAGTGCCCCCCAAGCCAGGTGGGGCGCCCCCCCCCACCCTAGGGTTCCCAACCCTAGGCGCATGGGGTGGGCCAAGGGGGGCGCACCAGCCCACTATGGGCTGGTTCCCCTCCCCACTTTGGCCCATGGGGCCCTCCGGGATGGGTGGCCCCACCCGGTGGACCCCCGGGACCCTTCCGGTGGTCCCGGTACAATACCGGTGACCCCCGAAACTCTCCCGATGGCCGAAACTGCACTTCCTATATATAATTCTTCACCTCCGGACCATTCCGGAACTCCTCGTGACGTCCAGGGTCTCATCCAAGACTCCGAACAACTTTCGGGTTACTGCATATTCATATCTCTACAACCCTAGCGTCACCGAACCTTAAGTGTGTAGACCCTACGGGTTCGGGAGACATGTAGACATGACCGAGATGGCTCTCCGGTCAATAACCAACAGCGGGATCTGGATACCCATGTTGGCTCCCACATGCTCCTCGATGATCTCATCGGATGAACCACGATGTCGAGGATTCAAGCAACCACGTATACAATTCCCTTTGTCAATCGGTACGTTACTTGCCCAAGATTCGATCGTCGGTATCCCAATACCTCGTTCAATCTCGTTACCGGCAAGTCACTTTACTCGTACCGTAATGCATGATCCCGTGACCAGACACTTGGTCACTTTGAGCTCATTGTGATGATGCATTACCGAGTGGGCCCAGAGATACCTCTCCGTCATACGGAGTGACAAATCCCAGTCTTGATCCGTGTCAACCCAACAGACACTTTCGGAGATACCCGCAGTATACCTTTATAGTCACCCAGTTACGTTGTGATGTTTGGTACACCCAAAGCACTCCTACGGTATCTGGGAGTTACATGATCTCATGGTCTAAGGAAAAGATACTTGACATTGGAAAAACTCTAGCAAACGAACTATACGATCTTGTGCTATGTTTAGGATTGGGTCTTGTCCATCACATCATTCTCCTAATGATGTGATCCCGTTATCAATGACATCCCCATGTCCATAGCCAGGAAACCATGACTATTTGTTGATCAACGAGCTAGTCAACTAGAGGCTCACTAGGGACACATTGTGGTCTATGTATTCACACATGTATTATGATTTCCGGATAATAAAATTATAGCATGAATAATAGACAATTATCATGAACAAGGAAATATAATAATAATCCTTTTATTATTGCCTCTAGGGCATATTTCCAACAGTTCCAATAAGGAACAACCTCCAATCTTCACCTGCAACTAACAACACTATAAGAGAGGCTGAGCAAAGCGGTAACATAGCCAAACAATAGTTTGCTAGGACAAGGTGGGTTAGAGGCTTGGCTTAACAATATGGGAGGCATGATAAGCAAGTGTTAGGTATCGCAGCATAGGCATAGCAAAAGAGCGAGCATCTAGCAAGCAAAGATAGAAGTGATTTCGAGGGTATGGTCATCTTGCCTGAAATCCCGCAAGGAAGAAGAACAAGTCCATGAAGAAGACAAACGGACGTAGACGAACGGGTCCTCACAAACGCGATGTTACCGGATTACCGAGAAGAAGTACACCGGAAAGAAAGCAAACAACATAGTAAACACTCATCACATAAGCATGGCATGATGCACAACCAAGTATGATGCATGTCCAGTTTAATGAAGCATGGCATGGCAAAGTGCACAAACAATCCTACAAATTAAGTGGAGCTCATTATGCAACGAAGTTGCATATTGAAGAAAACAACACATGACTTATTTAGTTCTCTCTCATTTATGTACCCCAACAATATTAAATGTTGTTAAACATGGCAAGAGGGTGAAGCAAAGAAAACTACCTATCTAGTCAAGTTTAAATGAGGCCGGAAACAACAAACAACAATTCCGGAAAATCCTCATGTGCATTTATTAGGTTTGGTACTGTTCTGCCCTAAACCATATTTTAGAGTTGTTAAACATGCAAGATGAGTGCGCCATGTTAAACTATGCATTTTTCCACCCCATTTACATATAAAGTTTGTTACAAACCGAGTTACGGTTATTTAGTTATGAAATAAAGCATTTTAACATGGCATAGGGGCAAAATTTACGCAAACATCATTTTAAACATTTTAAACATAGATGAAAGTTGGATATTAATAAACTAGACAAAATCCTAGACATTTTACATATAAAGTTTGTTTTAATCCAATGCACGGGTGAGAAGTTATTAGATGCATGATTCTAGGGACTAAACTGCAAAACAGTTATTTCAGGAAAAAGGTAAATTCATAGCAGCAAGAAAAAAACACAACGGGCCGAATCTGGGTAGGCCAAGTGTATAGGAGAGGGCTGGAGGGGCTGCTCACTTTGGGCCAGGCCCAGGTGGAGGAGGAAGGCCAGCAGGGGCTGGGCCGGGAGGCCTAGCGCTGGGCCTGGGTGCGAGGCAAGAGGAGGCCCACGCGCGGGCGCTGATCTGGCGGTCGAGCGGTTCAGCGAGGCAGGACTGGTCAACGCGAGCGCTCGTCCCCTTCCCTGGTTCAAAAGAAGCAGAGGCAGGGGCTTGGCAACGGCGACAACGGGACTGCAGGGCTCCGGCGGAAGGCTTGCCGGTCCGGCGGCGGCTGGAATGGACGGATCGGGCCTTGGGGCACCGGATCCGGTGGGTGGTGGAGCTCCATGGGCGGCGACACTGCGGCTTGGTGCAGGGAGGAGGAGGCGCTTCCTGTGAACAGCAAGAGAGAGAGAGATCGTGAGAGAGAGAAGGAAGAGGAAGCTGCGGGGGAGACGGGAAGGAGAAAGAACGCCTGAGGGTTGGCTGCTCCGGCGAGCTCCGCCGGCAGCGCGGTTGGCGCCGAAGGGAGGCGTTCGACTCCTTGGGTCGATGAGGAGTGCGAGGAGGCAGGCACGAGGCCTCCCGTTCATCTGCTGCGGCCGGGAGGACGAGGAGGCGGGCACGCAGGGTGGAGCTCAAGCGCACTGGATCGGGGAAAAGGAGGAGGTTGGAGAGGATTTGGAACGGGAGGAGTGCGGCTCTGGTTGGCTGGGCGATGGGATCGAGGGAGATTGAGTGAGGGGATCCCGAGAGGATTAGTGGCGGCGGCCGAGAGGGATGGATGGGAAAACTCCCCTAGAAAATAGGGTTGACTGTTTATATAGGTAGGTTGGTTAGGTTAGGGGCTACTCGGTCCATACGATCGTAATCAGACGATTCTGGATAAAATAGCTAGGGAGTCCAAAAAAGAAAACGGTGATGTTTTGTAGATGTTTGGGGATGATTCGGACACAATGATAATGATTGTCCAGGTCGGGTCCGGGACAACTTTTCGGACGCGCGCGCGAGGAGGGCCGCAGGATGACGAGAGGGGTTAGGTAGGGCCTGACGGTGAGTGGTGGTGGGCTGAGAAGAGAGAGGGGGAAAGCAACCCGGCAACTGTTTTCGGAGACCGGAAACGTCCGACGATAGACCGGCTATATTGTCGCTATAGTTAAACGTTGGGTCGTCAAACGGACTCCGAATGCGATGAAACTTGACAGGCGGTCTATCTACACTATAATAAGACCACACGCCAACTTTCAACCCAAACCGAGAACATTTTTCGGCCACTTATAAAATACTATTTCGGACATGCCGTGGGCGCGTGCAAGTGTGTCTGGGCTCAAAACGGACAACGGACGGAACTGGGAGACCCGGACTAATGCAAGTTTCAAAAACATGATGATGCAATGCGGATGATGACATGATGAAAAGCAACACGCAAGCAAATGACATGGCAACGCCAGCGAATAACTGGAAGACACCTGGCGCAACAGTCTCGGGGCGTTACATTCTTCTTCTTTGATTCCTTTTCCCACTGAGGACAATCTTGAATGTAGTGTCTGGGTTTCTTGCATTTGTGACAGAGTCTCTTCTTGTAATAATGGGATGAGGAATCTGATCTCAAGTCACCACTTCTTGAGGATTTTCCAAAGCGACCACGTCTTGAGAACTTTTGGAATTTCCTCACGAGCATTGCTAGCTCCTGGCTCAGTTCTTCAGGGTCACCAAGGCTGCTACCAGAATCTTCACCTTCAGATTCAGACACTGTCTTGGCCTTCAGAGCCCGTGATCTGCCATAACTTGGTCCATAGAGATCTCTCTTCTCAGCAAGCTGGAACTCATGAGTGTTTAGTCTCTCGAGGATATCAGCGGGATCAAGTGACTTATAGTCTCCATGTTCTTGTATCATCAATGCAAGGTATCAAATGAGGAATCAAGCGATCTTAGCAATTTCTTCACCACCTCATGATCAGTGATATCAGTGGCACCAAGTGCTTGAAGCTCATTTGAGATGCCAGTGAGGCGATCGAAGATTTGATGAACATTTTCATTGTCGAGTCTTTTGAAGCGGATGAAGAGATTGCGAAGAACGTCAACTCGAGAGTCACGCTATGTTGAGACTCCCTCATTGATCTTGGACAGCCTGTCCCAGATAAGCTTTGTTGTCTCCAAAGCACTCACTCTGCCCTACTGCCCTTTGCTCAGATGGCCACATATGATGTTCTTCGCTTGAGAGTCGAGTTGCTTGAATCTCTTCACATCAGCAGCGTTGATGGTAGGAGTGATAGAGGGGATGCCATTTTCCACAACGTACCAGAGATCATTATCAATTGCCTCAAGATGCATGTGCATCTTGTTCTTCCAGTAGGGGTAGTCCGTCCCATCGAAGGTAAGACACCCAGCAGAGACCTTGATCATACCTGCGGTCGACATAACTAAAACTCCAGGCGGTTAAACCAAAATCACACAAAACAAGGGAGTACTTTGCTCTGATACCAATTGAAAGTGCGTTATATCGATTAGAGGGGGGTGAATAGGCGATTTTTATGAATTTTGCACTGAGGAATTTGCGGGTGAGGAAATTCCTGAGTGAAGAACTACTTGCAGCGGGATAAGTACTCAGAAGTAAACATAACAGAACATGAGCATGGTCTTCGTGATGAAATGAAAACAAGCACAGAGTACAGAAAGCGTAAACACAGGATAAACAGAATGAAGACAAACAGACTGAAAAAATTGAGCTGAGGAAATAGAGGAAGTCTTCAGTCAAAGTCTTCAAACAGATATGAACAAGCACACAACACAGAGATGAGGAAATATAAGGGTTGAGGAATTGGAACTAGTTAGCTCGGTGAAGACAATGATTTGGTAGACCAGTTCCAACTGCTGTGGCGGTTGTACGTCTGGTTAGTGCGTCTAGGTATTTAAACCTGAGGACACACAGTCCCAGAAACCCAGTCATGAACACGCAGCTCAGGACACTTAGTCCTCACCGTATTCCCCTTGAGCTAAGGTCACACAGACCTCACCCAATCACTCGTGGTAAGTCTTCAGGTGACTTCCAAACCTTCACAGACTCGATCGGTCACTCGGCGATCCATAATTTTCTCTTGGATCCTCTAGACCATGACGCCTAACGGTCTGGAAGATGCACAGTCCTCAAAGGTAACAAGTGTTGGATCCACGCAGGATCAATCTCTTCAATGATGCTCAATCACTTTGGGTTTGTAGGTGTTTGGGTTTGGGTTTTCCTCACTTGATGATTTTCACTCAAAGTCCTCGGAGGATGGGATGCTCTCAAATGAGAAGTGTCAATTTCTCTTGGAGCAGCCAACCAGCTAGTGGTTGTAGGGGGCGGATATTTATAGCCTAGGGAGCAGCCCGACATGATAAGACATAAATGCCCTTCAATGATATGATCGTTAGGTGGATAGATATTTTGGGACAGCTGGCGCATAGCACATCAACGGTCGGAATTTTGAGTATCAAATTTCTCAGGGCTATCATGTTCCTCACTGTGTAGTCAATCCGCACTAGCGAATTCCTAACTCCTCAGTCAGAACAAATTCCTCAGAGACCAGAAGAACTTCGTCTCTATCACTAAAGAAATTTGACTGAACTGTATGAGATTTCCAATGGCTTCACTCGAAGGGATTGGTAGATGTAGGATTTGAGTTGAGCATCACTTGGAAGTTTTTCCTTAGTATTTCCTCGACCCCCTTTAACAGTACGATGTTTCCTATGACTCAAGAAAGAGAAAATGAAACTACGAAAACAAAAGTCTTCACGCTTCATGTTCCTCGAATGAATACTAAGTCTTCAGGATCACACCAATTTCTTCATTTTCAAAGTCTTCAGAAATCCAAAGTCTTCAGTTGAAGAACTTCATTTTTAGGGGTCGACTTTCTCTGTAAATATCAAACTCCTCATAGTCTTATAGACCTGTGTACACTCACAAACGCATCAGTCCCTTAACCTATAAGTCTTCAATACACCAAAATCACTAAGGGGCACTAGATACACTTACAACCACTCTGTTTCGTCTAGACGCTTTTCTTTGTCATATTGTACTAGGTTTTGGTACTCGACAAAGGGTTTGTCCAGTGCGCGACAAAAAGAACTCAGCAAAAAGTTCTTTGCCTGAAGGGTGTACACCTAGTGCGCTTTGTTGATTGTAACACGCATCAAAGTCTTTGTCGAGTGTACCTGGCACTCGACAAGTAACGAGTTTCCAGTAGTGTCGGTCTTGTCAGTGGGACGGGCTCGATGACGAGGAGCAACTGTGTGGAGTTGGTTGATGGTTGGGGATGGTAGGCCGAGACAAAGCATAAATTTTTCAAAGAAACATACCCATCATCTAGTTCATCAATGAACCCACCAACTCGGTATTAAAAAATTGTCGTATTCAATTGATAAATACATTTGAAAATAGAGACAACCCTCTCTCACATAATATAGGGTTCATGCTTCATGGTATCATAAAACCAACTCAACCCAGCTAGTATTGCATCTACAATGTTTTTTTAGTTTCTCACCGAATGAGTGAGAGAGCCAAACGAACCATGACAAGGGGATGACGAGAGGGAAAAGATGATTTACAATCAAGACCTTGTTTTAATAGTAAAGATGACCAATGGTAGGAGTAGGGCAGTCTTGGATCGTGTGCCTCACAAGAGAAACAACCGTCGCATCCATCTTGCTCCCCCTCCTCTCTTCCCTCCGGCGGTTACGCCGTCGGCTATAGGAGCGGGACACGTCCTCTTCGTTCCTTTTTAGCATGTTTTTTTCATTTCTCTGTACCAAGTGGCGGCGGTGAGGACGCATCGAAATAAGGTCACTTCGGCCTATTCCTACCTCAATGGCATCCAATTGGGCGTCAACGAAGAGCATGTCGGGGTACGTGTAGTCATATTCGGTTCTGAGTTGTTGGGTCTATCAAGCGAATACTTGCTTGGTTATTGGCACGATGACCTCGACCTCTTCATTTGTTCTATTCTGCGGCAAGCTTCATTTTCCGCAACCCTATGGATTGGTGGTGGAGAATTGCAACTCTGCACTGCACGGAGTGTTGGCCCAATCGATGTTTCTTCAGCAGCTACTAGATCTTGTTGTTGGCGGCGAGTGACTATTGCAGACTTCAAAGTTTTGTATGGTGATGGAGTTTGCCAGGTGTGCCTATCCAATGTATTCTTTAAGCTCCGATGGACAACGAGAAGCGAAGGAAAAAGACGATCACTGTGATTTTTTTATGGACAACGAGAAGCGAGGGAAAAAGATGACCATTATGATCTTTTTGATGTAATTGGATAGTTGGTTGTGCGTTGCAATGCGGTATAAATATTCTAGTATGTTAGTTCATGATTTACCTGCCCATATTAATGTGATTCTGTAAATAAATGTTATCAAATCTTGCCTATGATTTACCTACCTAAATAAACAGTAGGATTTTATTTGATGGTCAATTGTTTGGTAGAAGCTATTGGCTTATGAAAGACATAGATTTATTTGACAAGTTAATAAAAGGCATGACAACTAAGGCAAATTTCAAGAAAAATCGATGCAAATATGGGAGACAGGAGATAAAATATCAAAATGAAGAGATGAACATAAGAATGTACATAAGGATAGACAAAGGATGAGTTGAACGACATATCCTTACATTCTTTTTAAGTAGGAAAGATTTACTCCCTTCGTTCCTAAATATAAGTCTTATTAGAGATTTCAATACATATGAATGTATATAGACGCGTTAGAGTGTAGATTCACTCATTTTGCTCCGAATGTGGTCCATATTGGAATGTCTAAAAAGACTCATATTTGCACTCCATCCGTTTCTAAATAAGACCTTTTAAAGATTTCAATACAAACTACATACGGTTGTATATAGAAGTATTTTAGAGTGTAAATTCACTCATTTTGCTACGTACGTAATCTATATTAAAATCTCTAAAAGGGCTTATATTTAGAAACAGTTAATTGTCTACCATGCCTTTTGGTCTCTTTTCTATATAAAAATATGCAAATAAATGAAACAACCCCAATACAATATCCTCTATGCAGTCCAGACCAAATAATAAGCAATACTACTCTCCGTTTTTAAATATAAGTCTTTTTAAAAATTCCAAAATAAATAACATACAAAGCAAAATGAGTGGAATATGTCTACATACATTCATATGTAGTTGGTATTGAAATTTCTAAAAACACTTTGGGGGGAGGGAGTACGGTAATACAGTACAGTAGTACAGTATTAATTATGATACGGAGGGTGTGCATGAAAATACCGTCATTACTGCGGCCAGCAGCTTCCTCCCGACTTCACTCCCCCCTCCCCATCCTCTCCTCGTAGTCTCCGCCGGACGCCGACGCCGACGCCCGCCCCCTACCTGCGGCGAGACCCCAGGCGCGGCGGCGGCGGCGGCGGCGGGACCTGCTCAGATCCGATGGGGGCGACGGAGCCGCAGTGGGTGCTGATGGCCACGGGGCGGTCGCCGACCAACATCGCGGTGATCAAGTACTGGGGGAAGCGGGACGAGGCGCTCATCCTCCCCGTCAACGACAGCATCAGCGTCACCCTCGACCCCGACCACCTCTCCGCCACCACCACCGTCGCTGCCAGCCCCGCATTCCCATCCGACCGCATGTGGCTCAACGGCAAGGTGAGCTCCCCCTCCCCCACTGCCTGGACTTTTTTTTTTCTTTTCGCCCCACGCTCGCTTGCCCCCCACTGCCGCCGCCGCCGCCGCTACGGCTGTCTAGATGTTCTGTTCTAGGGTGGATGCGGTCGACTCCTCGGCTGAGTGTCCCTGTGGTGATCCGCCAGATTTCAAGCTTGAAAGAATTTCTGTCTCGTGTTTCTGGCATTACACGATGGTTTGGGCAGTGTGAGTGTTCGTCTAGTCAAATTGGCTGCCCCTTCTTAGATCTGGACCGGGACCTGTTTCAAAGCTCGCTGCATTTGCAAAGGCAGTTAGCGGAGCTCTGAAAATTTGTCTTGTAAAGAAAAGCCAAAAGGCACATTTCTGTTTCTGTTGTCTGCACTAGCGTCAGTACTGTATTGATGCCCAGCTCATGCTTTGGACATTGACTCTAGGTAAGTGGCCAGTGCAAGGTGATTCTATAGCGATGCTTTAGCCGGAATAACGGAATTGCTGTCTGATCAGATGGTAGTGTGATTCTGATTCAGTCATCCTTTTGATTTGGAATTGGGCAGGAGATCTCATTGTCGGGCGGGAGATTCCAGAGCTGCCTGAGGGAGATACGGAAGCGGGCTCGTGATGTCGACGACGAGAAAAAGGGGATCAAGATCAAGAAAGAGGACTGGGAAAAGTTGCATGTCCACATAGCGTCCTACAACAACTTCCCAACCGCTGCCGGTTTGGCCTCTTCGGCTGCTGGCCTTGCTTGTCTTGGTAATTCTCCTAGTTCAGATGCCACTGTTATAAGTCAGGAAAACATATGTATAACCAAAATTGTGAATATTTCGTGTCAGGCTTTGATTTCCTTTTGTTTTCTGCTGTTCTACACGCACCCGAGTTGTGTTTAGTAGCAGAGGGGTTTCTTTCTTATTCTCTTGCCAACATTAATCTTGATGTGGGTAGATGCATTTCTAGATAGAAGTGGACGGTGCTCCTATCGAGAGGTTTCTACCTTCCAGATACACCTTTGTGAGCTATTCATAATATTAGGGAAACATTATGGTTATCCAACTGCCTAATACTGCCCTGAATCCTGCTGCTAAGGCTGTCCTATTTATCTGCAATTTGTTCTTTATTTGGTTGTATAGAGGCACCAAAACATAATAAGTAGAAAATATGTTTCTTGGTTCTGGTCTGCTGGTTAATCTTAGAAATGGCTGGTCCTAACAAAGTTCCATGATATACTGCTAATATCTGGTCCCAGGTCTTGTTTTGTCCTAATTGACTAACACTTCTCTGCATGCTTGTTTTGTACAAATATCGATTACTTTATTTTGTGTCTTGAAGTTTGATAGTGCTATCCAACACAAAATGACTATTTTGATCATAAACATGCTAAGCGCGGTCTTGCTTTCATGCCAATAGCACAGCACATAATTACTCATTTGAATACTGTTTGCAGTTTTCACCCTGGGGAAGCTAATGAACGTGAATGAAGATTACGGAGAACTTTCTTCAATAGCAAGGTATGTATGGAAACATTATGTAGCAACACCCTGTTTGTGCTCTATCCTGTTTGCGATGTTTGCTTGATGGTATAGCGCAACAATGGAGTACTTCATTTTGTTAAATGATAAGCTAGCAGCTTGATCTTTTTTGGGGGAAATCTAGTTGATTCCTCCTTATGGGTGTTGAGCTACTTTGTAAACCAGGCACCCCCTGTCTTCTACCTTTTTTTATACTTTATACCGAACTTTAAGCTTTGAATGGAAAAGCTAGGCCAAGGCCTTTCATCTAAAAAAATGATAAGCTGGTGGATTTATGTCTTCGCTTTCCTTATATGCTTCTCTTGGCTAACAAATTTCAGTGCAGGCAGGGGTCTGGAAGTGCATGCCGCAGTATATATGGTGGATTTGTGAAATGGTGTATGGGAAAAGTAAGTTATCTCTTGGTTATGGCAGAGAAACTGTATTTGTTAAAATACATGCTTTTCTCTTGGAAAACGATTGAGTTTGACTTTATACTTGCAGAATGACGACGGAAGTGACAGCATGGCAGTACAGCTTGTTAACGAGTCACACTGGGATGATCTTGTTATAATCATAGCAGTGGTATGTCAATGTGATCTCTGTTATATAACATGATCTGTTTCATATATTTATCATTGGAAATTGCTCATTGAGTCATGGTTTCATTTACACCAAATCTCAACTAGCTAGTGACACCATTTTACCATTTTTGTCCCAACTTATTTTCCTATTATGTTGCTTTGTGGAATTAGGTCAGTTCAAAGCAGAAGGAAACCAGTAGCACCAGTGGGATGCGAGACACTGTTGAAACAAGCCCCCTCTTGCAGTACAGGGCCCAGGTGAATGCATTTTCATCTTTAACTTGAAATGTTTTGAACGGTTCACATGATGTACAATTATTCTTATAAGAATCGTCATGAAGCTGCAATATGAAATCTGAACTGTAATTTTATCCCTCCTGTTCTGTGGACCGTCAGGTTTTGTGGTTTTGAAAAAAAACCCGAAGTGTTTTGGAAATTATACTGATCAATCTCTTTAGCTGCACTTCACTGTTTCTTGCACTGACTGTGCACTGCACTGTTTGTTGTATTCCAGACTGTAGTGCCAAGTCGGATATTGAAAATGGAAGATGCTATCAAGAATCGTGATTTTGAATCCTTCGCCAGGTTAACTTGTGCCGATAGCAACCAGTTTCATGCTGTATGTTTGGACACGAGTCCTCCCATCTTCTACATGAACGACACATCACACAGGTAGTTTTTATCGCAGTCCTGATTTTGAGGATCTGTTCCTACTGAAATTCCAGAGTTAAGAATTGCTCTCTCAACCAACTGCAGGATAATTAGCCTTGTGGAAAAGTGGAATCACTCGGAAGGAACACCACAGGTATATTCTGTTCCTGTTTAACACGTGCTACCTTTTCAATTCTCTGAACTGTGTCTGCTGCCTAGGGATCTTAAATATAGTTCTGGTATCCATCAAGGCGGGCTAAACTTAATTATGACATGGCAGTACAAGGAGTTTTTACTGCACTGGACCAAACATGTATCAGTAGCATCACTTGTTGGAGTAATTTATCCTAATTTAAAAGGTGTGAACCTTGGTAAAATCATTGCATGTTTCTGAAAAATAGCGAAAATATGAGTCATGCTTATGCTTTGAAGTTTGAACCCTTGATTTTGATGGAACATATTTTTTAGAGTCCTTCCTGAGTACATGAACTATTACTAGTAGTAATAGTAATAGTTCTGGAGCTGCAGACTTAAAATACTTCTATAGTTCTATAGGTGTTGTATCTATCAAATAGCATCGAAAGTTTGAATTATGAAAAGAATTCATAAGAAATATCTTATTGTATTTCCTTCATCAAACGATGAAACTTCATTGCAATCTTGGCAGTATTATTTGTCTTTGTCTGGCATGCATTTCACCTAAACTGCAAATCATTGGTACTGGATGGTGTGATTGATCTGATACCGAAATTTGATTTCTTGTAATTGCAGGTTGCCTACACATTTGATGCTGGGCCTAACGCTGTCCTAATAGCACGGAACCGCAAAACTGCCACCCTTCTCCTTCAGAGGCTCTTATACACTTTCCCCCCACAGGAGAATGACTTGGACAGGTGTGTCTGGTATTATCAAGATTAAAACCTAGTATTTATTTGTTTCTAGGTATACTACAAACATGTGCACCTCTGACAAACATGATCATGGCAGCTATATGCTCGGTGATAAATCGATCCTAAGCGATGCTGGTTTGCAATCCATAGCCGATGTCGAGGCCCTTCCAGCGCCTCCGGAAATGAAAGCTCCAAACCAAAAATTCAAAGGTGATGTTAGCTACTTCATCTGTAGCAGGCCTGGGGCCGGCCCAAAAGTTCTCACCGATGAGGGCCATGCCTTGATTGATTCAGCCACGGGGCTTGCGAAAGGAGTGTAATTTTGGACGACGATAGGTTTCCGTAACAGTCTTTGGTTGAGATTAATGTAGAATTGTCACGTTGTTGTACACTCAGTACTTTCGTCATTTTGATCTTGTACTGTACCTTCGATCTTGTACTATTTCCATCATTTTGTCCCTGACTGTTGTAGCCGCTTAAAGAACATGTATATTTCTTCAATAAAAGTTTGTGGAATGAATTATCATTTTATCGATCTCATTTTCTGTATAGTCCAATGCATGGATGGAATCGTTCTTGTTACTTTGGCATCCAAAAATAATAATAGCACATAAGAGCATGAGGACTTCAACAAATTGTTACTTCTGGTGTTCTTTATACTAGATGATCGAAAATTTTAACACAGAAAGTATCTAAAATACATTTTTCCTTTTCCAGTGTAAGTATTTGATTGCAACACCTTGTGAGGAATTTTTTTTAAATATGAACGGAAATGATATCTAGCGAACGTTCGTTGGGAGCCAATCTTAGCGAACGCCTTCCCTGACGTTGCATGGATCTTGGTGCAAGGCCGACGCCACGTAGATAAGCTAGAGTCATTCATTGTAACCCGTTTCCAGGCAAACACCCTCTTTCTATCTATCTAAAAAATGCACGAACCAATGTGGGTGAGGAGGGTTCAAAGCGGGGGTTTGTGAAATCTTGAGTTCAAGATGCTATATGTATCCTTGAAGCTATTTTGTGTTTTGATTCAATTTCTCATTTGAAAATTTGACCAAATAAAATCCAGAAAACCTGTTTTTTCATTTCATCTATTTGAAAGGTCAAAGTCCTATTTTTTTTGGCCATGTCCCGTTTTTTTACAAGTCCATGGCAATATTTTTGGAATTGTTTTCCACTTTATCACGTGGCAGTTTATTATTTAAAATATGGCATTTTTAGTATTAATAACTTGCCATTTTTATTATCAAGATGATGTAAATTTTATTATTAAGTGGATTTATTTTTTATTGTTGAGAGGATGAGATATTTATTATTGAGAGGATGGCATTTTTATTAGTAAGACAATGATATTTTTATAATTAATGGCATGGATTTTTTTTCTTTTATTGGCCAAGGCAATCCCTGTGTGTGATTTTTTATTTTATTTTTAAAATGAAACAATAGAATCTAACTTGGGGCTTATCCATATAAAATATTTCTTATTTAGAGGATGAAAGTTTTCTAAAGTTTAGCATGGCACTTTTATTTTGTAGATCACCCGGCCTTTTTCTTATCATACTCATTGTAGATTTATAAATGAGAGAAATGACAGTAATATAGTAGCATGACATTTTTTTCCATAATTAAGATAATGGCAATTAGGGTTATCTTTTGATGATGACATTTTTTCGCAAAAAATACTTCCTCATTGCTACTCCCCTGTTTTGAAATAAGCTTTATAAAACTAGTACAAAGTTCAGTCACTTATTTTGAGACGGAGGAAGTACATTATTCAATGGAGGGAGTAGTAAGCTAGGCCTCTGGGTCAACCAGCGGTCGGGCCAGAGCATTCTGGCGCAGTGAGCGTCAAGTGGGTGTGCCCACCAACGGCGGGGAAGCAAGCAACCAACAACCTAGGATTCCATTTCGGCCCACGGACTCCTCCCCTCCCCGTCGTCCGGGTCTCCTCGTCTTCTCCACAACCCACCCCGCAGTCTCGCTCTCGCGCACTGCCGCTCTCGAAATTTCGCGACTCACTCTCGCGTCTCTCCATCGCCATGGAGATGGAGGCGATGGGGAAGCAGCAGAGGGAGGAGGCGCTCTGCTGTTGAAGCAAGCAGGTGAGCTGATTTTGTGCAGCGATTGGTTTGTGCAGCGATTGGAGGAGGAATGGAGTATTGCATAGGATTGGATGTTGCTTCCATTGGTGCAGGTGAACATACAGTATAAATTCAGTTAGACTTGCACTTTGTATGCTTTCAGTATTGGTGAACATACAGTATACATTCAGTTAGCCTTGCACTTTGTATGCTTTCAGTATTGGTGAACATACAGTAGATAAACATACAATATAAATTCAGTATGAACAGTACTGGTGATAATTGAATTCAGATGGGAACATCCTCAGGCCCCTGTTCTTATTCTTATTCTAAAAATTTATTCTTTACACTTTATTCTTTGGTTACTTCAAGTGAGTAACTACAATAACTTCAAGTGGGTAACTCCATTTTCTGATTTTTTTTACACATTAACCATGATATTTGTTCCTCTGTTCTGGTCATAATGATAATCTGATTGCTGAACCCTTAATCATTCTCATAATCTGAATGCAACAAGAGCATCCAAAATCTGGAGCAAACAATGTTTGAAATTTTCCAAACTTCTGTTGAAAAGTTAACTGAATTTTTTGTATCAACATTGCAACATTTCAGCATGACAACTCAACTCAACTCAATTCAGTAAATTAAATGGCATATTGCAATATTTACAAATATTCAGTTAACTTCTATTAACATTCAGTTAACTGAAGAACATGTTTATCCAGACCAAGAACATTCAGTTAACTTCTTTGACATTGGAGGTGAACACATTCAGTTAACTTTTTTGCAACATTTATGCAGAATACATGATCAATTGCGTTTGAAATTAATGAACAAGCGCAATTTGCAGAAATTGGAGCCCGGGTTCTTCCTCTCACCGGCAGCAGCACGAGCAGGGGATTAGTGTTTGAAATTAGGGTCTTCTGAATGTTGTTTCCTTGTTGCTGAAGATAGCTGACTCTGAGGAATGTAGGTAGGCTGGCTATGTCGCCGAGGTTGAGAGGGAGAGCCCACCACCTTTTCTGATTAATGTTGTTTAGGTTTAGAGATGGTCCTAATCCTAATCTAATGTTATCTCACCTAAAAGAAAAGCATCCTAATCTAATGTTATTTCTGATTTCTTTTGCAAATGTTACTGTTCGTAATTCCCGAGCTTGTGTAACGTCTTTGTTTTATTGCTGTCCATTGTGAGTATTCTTATGCATGATTGCTTCTTCAGACTACAAATGTAGCTGGTGCACTCCGGGAGGCGAAGAATAAACTTGAGAAGAAGTTGGATGATCTTACTTTGTAAGACTTACTCTCGAAAGGAGAATGCGGGTATATTTTTCTCTGTCTTCAGTGCTTTTATGTTTATTGTGGTCCCTTTATTTTCGATGTGCTACCCTGCATGTCGTAGTTTGAGACAGTTCTGCTTGTTCCTGCCAGTATAAGGACAAATACAATTTCGCCTACGAAACTTCCATTCTTTCCCTGTTCTGTTTGTGTAGATTTTCTTCTTATATAAGATACACATAATTTTTTTTGTTACAAGCAAATTAGATTGGTCTTCTGTATGTTCAAATGTATCCATAATTTTTTCTATTTTATATGCACGTACCAATCTTGGTCTTCTGTATGCAGGGTACACTCCTGATGGCTGATGATGTTTCACAACCTCTTCTGCAGATTTTCAGAATATCGACGGAAATATTGCGTTGGAACGATCCCGGGTCGGCGGGGGCGGCCAGACTAGGTGGCAAATGCGGTGCACAAGTTGAGGAGCGAAGGTAAAGAGGAAAGGCCACAACAACCTGAGCAGCGGCGAGGGGATGGAGCAGCGGCTGCGCAGCTGCGTCGACCCGAGCAGTTGCGAGAGCGAATGAAGCTGCGGTTGCACAGACAAGCTTGTGGAGGTGTCAGTATGCACGCATGCGTCCCTGATTTGGAGCACGCCTCTGGCCTGGTAGGATTCTCGCTCTGCCCCGACCTCAAGGGTGTTCGTCTATCTGTGTCGTGCTCGGGACGATGCACTAATGCAGGTGTGGTTCTTCAACTTTTCTTTGTCTTTTTGTTGGTATGTATATCTCCGAATCTTGTGAGCCGTGATTTTCATGCTGCCATGTATGCCATTGTGTCCTATATAATGATTCTTCTTATTATTTTTGAATGGCATAATTATTCTTATTGAGGCACTGCCGCTGCCTATTTTGCTTATAGTAACATACTAATTAATACAGGGAGAGAGTACGATTTTTTAACACAATCTGCAGTACCCGTGAGCCTGCCCATAGGTAGATATGGATACATTTTGTAGCTTCCATTCTTGTTTTCTCTCATTGAAATTATGAATTTGGAAACTAATCATGGAGTGTCTAGATTGTCTGCTATATTACCAAGTGCGCTGAAGGAAAAGCTGCTGCCACTGTTGATGACCACTCTAGGTGATATAATTCATGTTTGCTTTGTTGTTTCAGTAACTTCCTGTAGCATATTGGTTCCATCTTTTTTTTGCATCATGGTACATTATTCTCATCTTGATATATATAATTTGGTCAACTGAAGATTTGAGTGCAGGGTAGAATTCTTGGTTGATTTTAGAATTTCGTTGTTGATTACTTGGCCAACAGACTTTTATGAAATTCAAGGCGTCATTTAGTGTACTATATGTCATATTTGTCTTATTTCTATACTCACAATATTTCGGCATCGTCTAAACAAATGATGCTAAATTGATATAATCATTTTGGATCAGTGTCATCTTCTCAATGCTGAACAGCCAAAATATATACATAGTGAGCAGTTCACCGCACATGCTCATACGTCATATTTATGTACTGTTTAACATGGCAAAAATTGGTCAAATATTTAAATATTTCTACTGTTTAACACAGCCAAAGTATATACATAATGATCAGTCCTCGGCTGCACATTAGATCCAGCCTCCCTCCCTTGACACCATTCTTCTTATTTATTATTATTTCTTTTAAAAATATCTTTAGTTTTATTTTCTAGCTACTTCAATTCATTCGTATATGGTTAGTTCCATCGCACTGCGAGGATGATCCATGGCTGGTCGCGGACGATCACCTGCGAGGACGATTCATGGCCGGTTGGGGATGGTCAGTTGCATCACACTGCGAGGAGATGATTCATGGCCGGTCGGGGATGGTCACCTCCGGTGAGCACGAGTACCTCCTCCATATCCTCCCTATACTAGCACCCTTGGCGATGAAAATGACAGCCAGGAGAATCCCTCCTTCACACCTCTTTTCCATCTCTGTCAGATTGTCCTCTCCAGCAAGGTGTCTATGCATGAATCATATTTATGATTTCTTTGCATTTTTAACAATTAATATAGATTTTTGTACCCACAGCCCGAAGGCCAACCTTAATACTGGACCTCGAGAGGGGCATCTGGCCAACCATGCCGGAGGATGCAGAGGAGTTGTTTGGGAATGTTATCATCAGAGGACCCAAGAAGTAGCCCACCAAGGATGCATGGATCAACCACGCAAGTCCATTGTGAGTTTGATGCTTCTCATGTGTTCACTGTGGTGCAATGAAGATCTGATGGGCAATGGTCTCATGACATTTCCTTTCTGAAAACTTAAATTTATAGCTTGCAATCCATCTATGGCGAGGGTTTATGACAGACAAGCCAATAGATTTGGGGGTCCACCTCCCGGTGAAACAAATGTTCATTGCGGACAATACGAAGACGATGATTGGTACAATCGGGTGAATATATTAGAATTTTTATTCTTCTCTCTCCATGTCTATGTTTGTGCTTGATCAACTGTCCACTTAATGATTTTAGTTGTACAAAGTCCTAAGCTGGTCTCACTAGGTCGTACCCAGTGGCGGAGACAGGGGGGCCAGCAGGGGCCCTGCCCCCCCCCCTAACACCATGATTTTGCATGTAATTTGCTATGAACAGTGGCAAAATTAGTACTAATTTGCTGCTAAAAAACTATTTGTCAACACTTTGGCCCTCCTCAACCTGTTTTAGTAGCACTTTGCCTCCCTTATAGATATTTTCTGGCTCCGCCACTGGTTCGTACTCGTACCACACCATGCGAAGGTTATGGGCAAGGTGGTTGAGCTTGATGCCACAGAGTTGGAGGTTATTGCTTTGGCGACGCCGAAGGCCGTTCACGCGAAGAGGAGATGTGCCTGGTGATGAGAAGTCTTAGACGATCGGTGAGTTTTGCTTCCTATCAGTTCAGCAGTGTGTGTACATGTTCAAAATTGTTGGCTATAAACACTTGAATTATCTCCAGTCATGTACTTTAGTTTCTACCATCTCCCATATTTACATGTTTTGTCACTTAACAAAATTTTACATAACTATTTTGTGTATGCATGCAAAATTCTGGTTTACAAACTTAATGCTGAATTATGAACAAAATTATCATTCAGTATTAAGAATTTACATTTATCATAATAAATGGAAAACTCATTGGTATTTCAATCTAGAAATTACAATGCATGTTCAGGGAAGATGACGAGCTTCTAATTAGCGGTAACTTTATTCTGTTGAAACCGAAAGATATGGATGAGCCATGATAATGAGTGTTAGGGGGTTGGACGGCACGATGTAAAAAGATATCATTTTTACTAAATAACTTCATTTTCTGCAGAAACTTCCTTGCACTAAACTTAAAATATTGGCTTCTCCAGATGTACATAAGCTATTAGCTCTTAGCTCTATTTAATTCGACTCATATATACGAAAGTCCTCTTTTGATCCCGAGTTCACAAGCTCCCTGATGAACAGTAAAATCCAAAAAAATTAGTTAAAGAATTCAAAAAATTCTGGATTTAAACATCGATGAAAATTTTAACTTCCTGCAAATTTTGATGATGAAATAACATCGGTGGAGGTCTGGACAAAAAGAAAAAAATCGATGCTCCAAAATGCTTCCGAGAACAAATCTTTTGGAGCGTCGATTTTTTTTGCCCAGACCTACACGAATGTCATGTCATCAAAAACATTTGCAAGAAGTAAAAACTTCCATAAATGTTTATAAAAAATTATTTATTTTTATTTTTTTACTGTGTTTTCGGATTTTACTGTTCATCAAGGAGCATGTGAGCTCGGGTTCAAATACTCCACGTCCTCATATTTATTCCTATTCTCCTTTTGTCATTTTTTACATCTAGGCATATAGTGTTTTGCTGTGTCTCAAAGTTTTACCTTTTTAAAAGTGATATGTGTTTATATTTTGTGGATGTTTTTGTTGCTGGTATATATTCTCAAGTGATAATCATCATATCTTGTCAATCTCTATGTTATGAGAGGTATAAAAATATAATCGGCTATAAATTTGATAGTATGCTACCTTGGCCAATATACTGCATCATGTGAATATTTCTCGTTCTCAAAAGTGCACTATATCTGGCCTCTCCGACCATGAAGGCTGCAAGGTTGCACCTTGGAGCTCAAAATTTGGTGTCTTCGCATTGAAGGATCCAATCCATCGACTTTGGAGTTTGAACATGTCACTTGTGATGGGGAGAGGAAGAGATGACTTGCATACACTGGAAAATGAGTGTGTTAGCAGCGTGGTGGCTCGGGACTGTACAAGTTGTAGTAGCTCCTTCCCTTATACATGTTTTGTTTTGATTGGAAGCACCTTATAATTTAGCTAATATATGGATTTCATTTACATCGTCTGTCCAAGTATGCGAGGCCCATGAGATGGGCATTAATCACTTCTCTTTTTTCTCAGTATTTTGATAGGGTACCTATGTATATGGAAGGAGTTAGTATCATGTAAATCGTATCACCAATTTAAGGATCCTCATGTTTTCTTACTTTTTTAACACTTATTTGTGATTTTGTTCACAAGTTTTCAATTTCATTATGTAGAATGAACATAATATTTTTGTTGTATTTTTTGTCCATGTAGAGGATACAAGACATCATATTAAGTAATTAATTAATGAAATAATGAATTAACTTATGTATGTGTATGTTTATGCCTCGCTCTTTGTCCCTCCCAGCGAGAGGGCGACGATAAGGACGGTTGTCTTCGGGTGTCCCCCAACGTGGTTGACGGGTTGGCGGTGTGAGGAAATGTGTGACTATGGAGGGAGCTCAATAATTGGGCTACAATGACGGGAAGAAAAGATGTTATGGGAAGAGAGTGGTTGATTACAAATCAAGGGTTAGCTATGTTGCAGCGACTGTCCACACAGCTGAATTTCGGAGAGCCTACCGGTCGCCCGTTTGATGTTCAAACATGCCCAAATATACAAGGGAGAAATGTCCAAACATGCACAAATATATAAGGGAGAAATGAGCTTCGACCTTGAAGAAAACTTTAGTCATTTGTTTAATTTATTTATACTAGTAAGCGTGCATGTGCAACGCACGATCTTACAGATCAATAAATTTAAAATTCTTTTAACATTACTTTATCCATATATGCACCTAATTGTGCATGCTTTTAGAAATATTACCCTAACTATAAAGGTTGTTTACTAATATGAGTAAAAACCAACATAATAAAGGCCCACCCTAATTAAATACATATCAGCTCAATATGTTCTGTGTTCCAAGGAGTGTACAGGATGCATGTCTTCCTGCTTAGAATATCTTTCCGTCAAAAAGAACATCGATCCCATCTTCAAGCTGCTCAATCGAACAATTATTCCCGGCCAAAAATACAAATACCTCAAACTTTTATGAATTCGTATTGGTGGCTAACTCTCAGGCCAAAGTCAAATTGTTGGTCAGGTGAGAGTACAAGAAAAATGGTGTAAGCACACGGTTCGATCACATAGAAGCAAGTAACAGTTTGGTTCCTTACAAGTTAGGAGCCAGGATGCTCTCCTATGGTCCTTCCATACTGAGTTATTGTCGAGACACCACAGTGCAATAGTCCACTCTCCATACTTACAACAACTATGTAAATTCAAATGTACACATGAACAACAAGTATCTCAGATGTTTATAGTTTGTCAAATAATTTAGCAAGGGATGCAGGGCATTCTAAACCAATTGTCACATAGTGTGTGGCTGCATATCTTCAATCTCAGAGATCCTCACACCCAGTCTTGGAGCCAAGAAATCCTCACATGAACTAAAAAATCCCTCCTACTTGGAGATATCATGGAGTTATTAACAAGACTGCTACCACAGGATCTGAAGAGCCTTACCTTTGTGTGTGCGCATTGAGTTGTACATGTTTGATCTAAAATAAACATGAGAGGGTGCCATTACCAAAATAAGTAAATTTAATAAATAATAGCATTACAGCTTTCATGCAATTCCAGTGAGCTCCATGCTTCAATCATGGTGTGTAACAGGGCATACTAAATGATAATCATTAGTCTAACTTAACCAAATGAAAGAAAAGTTGTGATTTAAGTCTCTAAAATGGGTGCTCCTTACAATGGAATCATGTAACTTTACAAATGAGAAAATAGACTAAGGCTCTAGAGATGTAGACTATTCCATGAGATAAATACGATAAAACTTTGACAGCAGTAATGGAGTTGCATGAAATAATATAATGTTATTCAACTCATCAACCAACACAGTGTTGTTTAACTCTTTAGCAAAGCCATTATAATTAGTTACTGCTCTTTCGAGAACCTTGTAGCTGAGTTCATCATATTTATAGCAATACCTAATAAGCATCTACCAGATAAGCACAATACAGTGGCTCAAATTTTGTTCGTTCAATTAGGTATAAAATTCAAAGAAGAATATGTCTGCTGCTGCTTACTGAAATTTATTTGCATGCTTACTTATGGCAGGCAGAGATGTATATACATGTCCCGCAGAGTCATTGTTATTCTTTGAAGGCGAAATCGTAGTACCTTGAGGCACCAGTGGAGCGGAGTAATTCGATACAGTTACGTTCAGAATCAGCATCCACACCCACCCAATTGGTATTTCTATCTTCACGGGATAGAGAATTGAGCTGACAGAGAGTAGAATTCAGAGAAGAAAGAGGGCAGCAGCTTCAGAGTTTCAGGGCAGGGGAGAAGAGCAGAGTCACAGGTTCAGAATCACAAGTTTTCCAAATGGCAAAAGGAAACCAATCTCACTTAATTAGAAGGGGATGACGCATAGGGTTGCACTCTAGTTCTGGTTCGTGGTGGCTAGAACAATCATCCTTGCAAGCAAGATATATCCTCAGAATAAGCCTATGACTGAAACCAAAGTGCAATGAAGAGAGACGAACCAAGTCAAATCAGCGGCGGTGCTAGGTTTCTGCAGCTGGCCAAGGCGATATCGGGTAGTCAAAGATGGTCGTGACCGTCCGTGTCCATAAGCTATTGGACATAATGAACAATAGGTTGCTCACCTAAAAGAAACTAAAAATTAAAAATAGGTTACCAAATACAGTCGGACTTGCCAAATAAACATGCGAAATCAAATCACACGCTTGCGAATTGTAAGCTCATGCTATTTTTCAATCAAATACATCTGGCATAATTAGTGTAGCTGGGTTTACAAATGGACAAGATAGACAATATAAGCTGACAGGCCATGCATTACAAATTTAACCAAAATTTCAAAAAATAGGTACCTTCACAATAGCAGTATATACAGCCGGTGGGAATAAGCGTTGCAAGTCTAAGCGCAAACTAAAAGGGATGATGAAGTTGTTGGAAATATGCCCTAGAGGCAATAATAAATTAGTTATTATTATATTTCCTTGTTCATGATAATCGTTTATTATCCATGCTATAATTGTATTGATAGGAAACTCAGATACATGTGTGGATACATAGACAACACCATGTCCCTAGTAAGCCTCTAGTTGACTAGCTCGTTGATCAATAGATGGTTACGGTTTCCTGACCATGGACATTGGATGTCATTGATAACGGGATCACATCATTAGGAGAATGATGTGATGGACAAGACCCAATCCTAAGCCTAGCACAAAGATCGTGTAGTTCGTATGCTAAAGCTTTTCTAATGTCAAGTATCATTTCCTTAGACCATGAGATTGTGCAACTCCCGGATACCGTAGGAATGCTTTGGGTGTACCAAACGTCACAACGTAACTGGGTGACTATAAAGGTGCACTACAGGTATCTCTGAAAGTGTCTGTTGGGTTGGCACGAATCGAGACTGGGATTTGTCACTCCGTGTAAACGGAGAGGTATCTCTGGGCCCACTCGGTAGGACATCATCATAATGTGCACAATGTGATCAAGGAGTTGATCACGGGATGATGTGTTACGGAACGAGTAAAGAGACTTGCCGGTAACGAGATTGAACAAGGTATCGGTATACCAAAATTGTAAGCTATGTATCACAAAATTGTTTCATTCTGCAAAGGGGTCCAAACCATGTACTCCCATCCACCCCTTGTTCAAAGACTGTCTGCTCATTTAAGACATATGGATAGCAAGAAAGAAGACTAATTGGAGATGATTGAGCTTATCTCATTCCTCCCCAGCGTGAATGCCAACTATCTTGGCATCGCTTCAACCTCAAGGTATGGATCTTCAGAGGGATTTGATACACCAGAACGTTTGAAAGCAAACACCCACGATTGTCTTATCCATAAATTTTCATGAATGTAGGATCAATAAAATTCAGTTAGCATGAACGATTTCCAAATGTACTTTTTAATGTTTCAAAAAAATTCCAGAGAAGAAATCACCTCAGACGAACTTCAAACCAGAACAAAGATCTGGTGTTGCCGACAAGCTCCTGCGACCTACTCAATCCAGATCGTCGGCTCAAACCTGTTGATCACATGAAGCTTATAGATAGAGTTTGGAGTGCAGAGGAGGAACAACCATGGGAGCCGATGTGGAGCGCGAGAAGGTGATGCGCCCCGGTGGTAGAACAGACGGGGACGAATCTCGGCGGATCCAATAACCAAGGGAGGAGGGCCACGTGGTCGGCGGTGCCGTCCAGATCAGGGGCGTGCACGGCGAGACGGCGCCATCGCAGCTCGTCGTCGGTGTAGGTGAATGAGGGAGACGTCGACTCTACCTCCTTTGGCCGTCCGCTACGTGGGGAAGATGCATGATAGGACGGGTGGAAGGTGTTGTTGGCATCGAGGATCGCTGTGGAAGAGGGCGGCGCACGGGTCGATCCTTCAGCGGCGTCGGTGGCGGAGGAAGAGGAGGATCCGGGGGCGGCGCTCTAGGCCGCGTAAGGCAGACGGCGTGGGTAGTGGGGGGTGTTGTTTTGAGCAAGGCATCACACAAATTGAGGGGATTGCGATCAGCTTCCTTTTCGCATGCCTCGCGCGTGATTGTAGGGGTTGCGGACATGAGTGCTTCGTATTTTCCTCGGTGGAGCACGGTCAGTTAACCTAAATTACTAAACGCACGCCAGAAAATAGATTATATTAAGCCTAGCTGTTAGATCGAGTTTGATGGATCTAATCTTGCGATGATAATAAATCCATGTACATTTTATGGGATGCGTTTAGAGAAAATAATGTTGGATTGTTTATTAGCAATAGAGAAGTAGAGAAAAACAGATTATATTAAGCCTAGCTGTTAGATCGAGTTTGATGGGTCTAATCATGCGGTGGTAATAAATTCATGTACGTTTTATGGGGTGCGTTTAGAGAAGATAATGTTGGATTGTTTATTAGTAATAATAGAGAAGAGATGCATGCATGCATGCATTGGCGATTGGTATGACCACGTACATGACTGAGAGACATCTGTAGCACTAGCACATAGTTTCAGAGTATTATTCTTGATGGAATGGATACATACACCAAATTTTAATGAAAAATTTGCCTGTCGTTCTCAAATGCAACAAAATGTCCTTGGATAAAATGAATGATTTCGAGAAGTTGAAAAAGAAAGAAGAAGAAGAAGATAAAAACAAAATGAATCACCCATTTAATTTACTTTTTTTAGGAAGACCCATTTAATTTACTACTCCGAGGGGCAGATGGCGTCGAAGACCGGCAGCCTGGGCTGGCTCCTTTGGCGAGCACGCATGATGCCCCTGTTGCATGAAAACGTCTACATTGTGTGTGTGCGCGCGCGAGAGAGAGAGAGAGAGAGGCGGAGCTATGTTGGGGCCACGGGGCCGCTGCCCCCCCCCCTCCCACCCCAAAGCCTTGGCTCAATTTCTGAAGAATTTTTTTCTGAAGACGTAGATTATAATTCTTTTTAACATTTGGCCCCCTCAAATACCGATGATTTGCGTACAGAGCGAGAGAGAGAGAGAGAGAGAGAGAGAGAGAGACGGGGTTACCCGCCTATCCGGTCGATCGGAGTGAGAGGAAACAAGAGAGAAAGAAAGTGTGTACCGGACAGAGCGGTGCAAGAGGTCGCCCAAGCCCGCGCTATATAGGGCCCCTGCTCATCCACTACTCAAGTCACCTTGCAGCGCACAAAGTGAACTAGTTTTTCCTCAGATGGCACATTGTTTTCTTTGAATGTTGGTGATATTCTCCTCATTCAATGCCTAGGGTTTAGCGCTGGAGAAACTGGATCGACGTGCTCCTGTCGTCGGCATCCTCAGATGCTCTCTTAACGAGGTCTCGGGCCGGAGAATTGTCCATCGACGAGGTCTACGACAGGGTGATCCTGTTGGAAATATGCCCTAGAGGCAATAATAAAAGCATTATTATTAATATTTCTTTGTTCATGATAATTGTCTTTATTCATGCTATAACTGTATTATCCGGAAATCGTAATACACGTGTGAATACATAGACCATAATATGTCCCTAGTAAGCCTCTAGTTGACTAGCTCGTTGATCAACAGATAGTCATGGTTTCCTGGCTATGGACATTGGATGTCATTGATAACGGGATCACGTCATTAGGAGAATGATGTGATGGACAAGACCTAATCCTAAGCATAGACAAGATCGTGTAGTTTCGTTTGCTAGAGCTTTTCCAATGTCAAGTATCTTTTCCTTTGACCATGAGATCGTGTAACTCCCGGATACCGTAAGAGTGCTTTGGGTGTATCAAACGTCACAACATAACTGGATGACTATAAAGGTGCACTACGGGTATCTCCGAAAGTGTCTGTTAGGTTGACATGGATCGAGACTGGGATTTGTCACTCCATATAACGGAGAGGTATCACTGGGCCCACTCGGTAATGCATCATCATTATGAGCTCAAGGTGACCAAGTGGTTGATCACGGGATCATGCATTACGGTACGAGTAAAGTGACTTGCCGGTAACGAGACTGAACAAGGTATTGGGATACCAACGATCGAGTCTCGGGCAAGTAACATACCGATTGACAAAGGGAATTGTATACGGGGTTGATTAATCCTCGACATCGTGGTTCATCCGATGAGATCATCGTGGAGCATGTGGGAGCCATCATGGGTATCCAGATCCCGCTGTTGGTTATTGACCGGAGAGTCGTCTCGGTCATGTCTGCTTGTCTCCCGAACCCGTAGGGTCTACACACTTAAGGTTCGGTGACGCTAGGGTTATGAAGATATGAATATGCAGTAACCCGAATGTTGTTCGGAGTCCCGGATGAGATCCCGGACGTCACGAGGAGTTCCGGAATGGTCCGGAGGTAAAGAATTATATATAGGAAGTGCTGTTTCGGCCATCGGGACAAGTTTCGGGGTTATCGGTATTGTACCGGGACCACCGGAGGGGTCCCGGGGGCCCACCGGGTGGGGCCACCTGTCCCGGGGGGCCACATGGGCTGTAGGGGGTGCGCCTTGGCCTTCATGGGCCAAGGGCACCAGCCCTACTAGGCCCATGCGCCTAGGGTTTCCACCACGGAGGAGTCCAAGTGGTGGAAGGCACCCCGAGGTGCCTTGGGGGGGAGGGAAACCCTCCCCTGGCCGCCGCACCTAGGAGATTGGATCTCCTAGGCTGCGCACCACCCCCCCTTGGCCCTCCTATATATAGTGGGGGAGAGGAGAGGACTTCATACCTCAGCCTTTGGTGCTTCCCTCTCTCCCCGTTACGTCTCTCTCTCGTAGTATAGGCGAAGCCCTGCTACTGTGACGCC
Source organism: Triticum urartu (assembly GCF_003073215.2). NCBI lineage: Eukaryota > Viridiplantae > Streptophyta > Magnoliopsida > Poales > Poaceae > Triticum > Triticum urartu. The sequence continues at coordinate 585,790,216 of NC_053026.1, forward strand.
CTGCATCCACCACCACGCCGTCGTGCTTGCTGGATCTTCATCAACCTCTCCTCCCCTTGCTGGATCAAGAAAGGAGGAGACGTCTCCGTCCGTACGTGTGTTGAACGCGGAGGCATCGTCCGTTCGGTGCTAAGATCTTCGGTGATTTGGATCACGTCGTGTTCGACTACATCATCCCCGTTCTTTGAACGCTTCCGCTCGCGATCTACAAGGTACGTAGATGCATCTAATCACTCGCTGCTAGATGAACTCATAGATGGATCTTGGTGAAACCGTAGGAAATTTTTTGTTTTCTGCAACGTTCCCCAACAGTGGCATCATGAGCTAGTCTATGCGTAGTCTCTTGCACGAGTAGAACACAATTGGTTGTGGGCGTTGATGGTTGTCAACTTTCTTGCGCTACTAGTCTTATCTTGCTTCAAACGGAATTGTGGATGAAAGCGGCCCGGACCAACCTTACACGTATGCTTACGTGAGACCGGTTCCACCCGACTAAACATGCACAAGTTGCATAAGGGTGGCTGGCGGTGTCTGTCTCTCCTACTTTAGTTGAGGCAGATTCCGATGAAACAGGGTCTTATGAAGGTAAATAGAAGTTGACAAATCACGTTGTGGCTTTTCACGTAGGAAGAAAACGTTCTTGCCTAGAAACCCTACTTCAGCCACGTAAAACCTGCAACAACAATTAGAACGTCTAACTTGTTTTGCAGCAAGTGCTTTGTGATATGATATGGCCAGTTGTGATGAATGATGAATGATCGATACGTGATGTATGAGATGTTCATGCTATTATACAAGGAATCTCAAACTTACATGTCGATGAGTATGAACGGACAGGATGATCATGGAGCCCCAAGATGGAGATCAAAGGAGCTATGTGATATTGGCCATATCATGTCACTATTATTATTTGATTGCATATGATGTTTATCATGTTTTGCATCTTGTTTACTTAGAACGACGGTAGTGAATAAGATGATCCCTTACAACAATTTCAAGAAGTGTTCTCCCCTAACTGTGCACCGTTGCTACAGTTCGTCGCTTCGAAGCATCACGTGTTAATCGGGTGTGATAGATCCTTTCGTTCACATACAACGGGTGTAAGCAAGTTTTACACATGCAAAAACACTTAGGGTTAACTTGACGAGCCTAGCATGTGAAGACATGGCCTCGGAACACAGAGACCGAAAGGTCGAACACGAGTCGTATGGAAGATACGATCAACATGGAGATGTTCACCGACGATGACTAGTCCGTCTCACGTGTTAATCGGACACGGCTTAGTCGTCTTGGATCGTGTAACACTTAGATGACTAGAGGGATGTCTAATCTGAGTGGGAGTTCATTAATAATTTGATTAGATGAACTTAATTATCATGAACTTAGTCTAAAATCTTTACAATATGTCCTATAGATCAAATGGCCAACGTTGTATTCAATTTCAACGCGTTCCTAGAGAAAACCAAGCTGAAAGACGATGGCAGCAACTATACGGACTGGGTCCGGAACCTGAGGATCATCCTCATAGCTGCCAAGAAAGATTATGTCCTACAAGCACCGCTAGGTTATCCACCTGTCCCACAGAACCAAGACGCTATGAACGCTTGGCAGACACGTACTGATGACTACTCCCTCGTTCAGTGCGGCATGCTTTACAGCCTTAGAACCGGGCTCAAAAGCGTTTTGAGAGACAATGAGCAATATGAGATGTTCGAAGAGCTAAAAATGGTTTTTCAAGCTCATGCCCGGATCGAGAGATATGAAGTCTCCGATAAGTTCTTCAGCTGTAAGATGGAGGAAAATAGTCTGTCAGTGAGGCACAATACTCACTATGGTCTGGGTTACATAACCGCTGACGCTGGAGTTAATCTCCCGGATGACGCGGTCATTGACAGAATCCTCCAGTCGCTTCACAAGCTACAAGAGCTTTGTGATGAACTTCAATATGCAGGGGATGGTAAAAAACCATTCCTGAAGTATTTGCTATGCTGAAATCAGCAGAGGTAGAAGTCAAGAAGGAACATCAAGTGTTGATGATGAATAAAACCACTAAGTTCAAGAAGGGCAAGGGTAAAAAGAACTTCAAGAAGGACGGCAAGGAAGTTGCTGCGCCCGGCAAGCAAGCTGTCGGGAAGAAGTCAAAGAATGGACCCAAGCCTGAGACAGAGTGCTTTTATTGCAAGGGAAGGGTCACTGGAAGCGGAACTGCCCCAAATACTTAGCGGACAAGAAGGCCGGCAACACCAAAGGTATATTTGATATACATGTAATTGATGTGTACCTTACCAGTACTCGTAGTACTCCTGGGTCATTTGATACCGGTGCGGTTGCTCACATTTGTAACTCAAAGCAGGAGCTGTGGAATAAACGGAGACTGGCGAAGAACGAGGTGACGATGCGCGTCGGGAATGGTTCCAAGGTCGATGTGATTGCCGTCGGCACGCTACCTCTACATTTACCCACGGGATTAGTTTTAAACCTCAATAATTGTTATTTAGTACCAGCTTTGAGCATGAACATTGTATCAGGATCTCGTTTAATTCGAGATGGCTACTCATTTAAATCCGAGAATAATAGTTGTTCTATTTATATGAGAGATATGTTTTATGGTCACGCTCCTATGGTGAATGGTTTATTCTTAATGAATCCCGAGCGTAATGCTACACATATTCATAGTGTGAATACCAAAAGATGTAAGGTTGATAATGATAGTCCCACATACTTGTGGCACTGCCGCCTTGGTCACATAGGTGTCAAACGCATGAAGAAGCTCCATGCAGATGGACTTTTAGAGTCTCTTGATTACGAATCATTTGACACGTGCTAACCATGCCTCATGGGTAAGATGACCAAGACTCCGTTCTCAGGAACAATGGAGCGAGCAACCAACCTATTGGAAATCATACATACTGATGTGTGTGGTCCAATGAGTGTTGAGGCTCGTGGTGGCTATCGTTATGTTCTCACCCTCACCGATGACTTGAGTAGATATGGATATGTCTACTTAATGAAACACAAGTCTGAAACCTTTGAAAAGTTCAAGGAATTTCAGAGTGAGGTTGAAAATCAACGTGATAGAAAAATCAAGTTTTTGCGATCAGATCGTGGAGGAGAATACTTGAGTCACGAATTTGGCACACACTTAAGAAAATGTGGAATAGTTTCACAACTCACGCCGCCTGGAACACCTCAGCGTAATGGTGTGTCCGAACGTCGTAATCGCACTCTATTGGATATGGTGCGATCTATGATGTCTCTTACCGATTTACCGCTATCATTTTGGGGCTATGCTTTAGAGACTGCCGCATTCACTTTAAATAGGGCTCCGTCGAAATCCGTTGAGACGACACCGTATGAATTATGGTTTGGGAAGAAGCCTAAGCTGTCGTTTCTAAAAGTTTGGGGATGCGATGCTTATGTCAAGAAACTCAACCTCAAAAGCTCGAACCCAAGTCGGAAAAATGCGTCTTCATAGGATACCCTAAAGAAACTATTGGGTATACCTTCTACCTCAGATCCGAAGGCAAGATCTTTGTTTCCAAGAATGGATCCTTTCTAGAGAAAGAGTTTCTCTCGAAAGAAGTAAGTGGGAGGAAAGTAGAGCTTGATGAAGTACTGCCTCTTGAAGCAGAGAGTAGCGCAGCTCAGGAAAATGTTCCTGTGGTGCCTGCACCAATTAGAGAGGAAGTTAATGATGATGATCAAGATATTTCTGATCAAGCTCCTACTGAACTTCGAAGGTCCACAAGGACACGTTCCGCACCAGAGTGGTACGGCAACCCTGTCTTGGAAATCATGTTGTTAGACAACAGTGAACCTTCGAACTATGAAGAAGCGATGGCGGGCCCGGATTCCGACAAATGGCTGGAAGCCATGAAATCCGAGATAGGATCCATGTATGAAAATGAAGTATGGACTTTGACTGACTTGCCCGATGATCGGCGAGCCATAGAAAATAAATGGATCTTTAAGAAGAAGACAGACGCGGATGGTAATGTGACCATCTATAAAGCTAGGCTTGTCGCTAAGGGTTATCGACAAGTTCAAGGGGTTGACTACGATGAGACATTCTCTCCCGTGGCAAAGCTGAAGTCCGTCCGAATCATGTTAGCAATTGCCGCATACTATGATTATGAGATATGGCAAATGGACGTCAAAACGGCATTCCTTAACGGTTATCTTAAGGAAGAACTGTATATGATGCAGCCGGAAGGTTTTGTCGATCCTAAGAATGCTGACAAGGTGTGCAAGCTCCAATGCTCGATTTATGGGCTGGTGCAAGCATCTCCGAGTTGGAACATTCGCTTTGATGAGATGATCAAAGCGTTTGGGTTTATGCAGACTTATGGAGAAGCCTGCGTTTACAAGAAAGTGAGTGGGAGCTCTGTAGCTTTTCTCATATTATATGTAGATGACATACTTTTGATGGGAAATGATATAGAACTTTTGGACAACATTAAGGCCTACTTGAATAAGAGTTTTTCAATGAAGGACCTTGGAGAAGCTGCTTATATATTAGGCATCAAGATCTATAGAGATAGATCAAGACGCCTCATAGGTCTTTCACAAAGCACATACCTTGATAAGATATTGAAGAAGTTCAATATGGATCAGTCTAAGAAGGGGTTCTTGCCTGTGTTGCAAGGTGTGAAATTGAGCTCAGCTCAATGTCCGACCACGGCAGAAGATATAGAAGAGATGAGTGTCATCCCCTATGCCTCAGCCATAGGTTCTATTATGTATGCCATGCTGTGTACCAGACCTGATGTAAACCTTGCCGTAAGTTTGGTAGGTAGGTACCAAAGTAATCCCGGCAAGGAGCACTGGACAGCGGTCAAGAATATCCTGAAGTACCTAAAAAGGACCAAGGAAATGTTTCTCGTTTATGGAGGTGACGAAGAGCTCGTCGTAAAGGGTTACGTCGACGCTAGCTTCGACACAGATCTGGATGACTCTAAGTCACAAACCGGATACGTGTATATTTTGAATGGTGGGGCAGTAAGCTGGTGCAGTTGCAAGCAAAGCGTTGTGGCGGGATCTACATGTGAAGCGGAGTACATGGCAGCCTCGGAGGCAGCACACGAAGCAGTCTGGGTGAAGGAGTTCATTACCGACCTAGGAGTCATACCCAATGCGTCGGGCCCGATGACTCTCTTCTGTGACAACACTGGAGCTATTGCCCTTGCCAAGGAGCCCAGGTTTCACAGGAAGACCAGGCATATCAAGCGTCGCTTCAACTCCATTCGTGAAAGTGTTCAAAATGGAGACATAGAGATTTGTAAAGTACATACGGACCTGAATGTAGCAGATCCGTTGACTAAACCTCTCCCTAGAGCAAAACATGATCAACACCAGAATTCCATGGGTGTTCGATTCATCACAATGTAACTAGATTATTGACTCTAGTGCAAGTGGGAGACTGTTGGAAATATGCCCTAGAGGCAATAATAAAAGGATTATTATTATATTTCCTTGTTCATGATAATTGTCTATTATTCATGCTATAATTTTATTATCCGGAAATCGTAATACATGTGTAAATACATAGACCACAATGTGTCCCTAGTGAGCCTCTAGTTGACTAGCTCGTTGATCAACAGATAGTCATGGTTTCCTGGCTATGGACATGGGGATGTCATTGATAACGGGATCACATCATTAGGAGAATGATGTGATGGACAAGACCCAATACTAAACATAGCACAAGATCGTATAGTTCGTTTGCTAGAGTTTCTCCAATGTCAAGTATCTTTTCCTTAGACCATGAGATCGTGTAACTCCCGGATACCGTAGGAGTGCTTTGGGTGTACCAAACGTCACACCATAACTGGGTGACTATAAAGGTATACTGCGGGTATCTCCGAAAGTGTCTGTTGGGTTGACACGGATCAAGACTGGGATTTGTCACTCCGTATGACGGAGAGGTATCTCTGGGCCCACTCGGTAATGCATCATCATAATGAGCTCAAAGTGACCAAGTGTCTGGTCACGGGATCATGCATTACGGTACGAGTAAAGTGACTTGCCGGTAACGAGATTGAACGAGGTATTGGGATACCGACGATCGAATCTCGGGCAAGTAACATACCGATTGACAAAGGGAATTGTATACGGGGTTGCTTGAATTCTCGACATCGTGGTTCATCCGATGAATCATCGAGGAGCATGTGGGAGCCAACATGGGTATCCAGATCCCGCTGTTGGTTATTGACCGGAGAGCCATCTCGGTCATGTCTACATGTCTCCCGAACCCGTAGGGTCTACACACTTAAGGTTCGGTGACGCTAGGGTTGTAGAGATATGAATATGCAGTAACCCGAAAGTTGTTCGGAGTCCCGGATGAGATTCTAGACGTCACGAGGAGTTCCGGAATGGTCCGGAGGTGAAGAATTATATATAGGAAGTGCAGTTTCGGCCATCGGAAGAGTTTCGGGGGTCACCGGTATTGTACCGGGACCACCGGAAGGGTCCCGGGGGTCCACCGGGTGGGGCCACCCATCCCGGAGGGCCCCATGGGCCAAAGTGGGGAGGGGAACCAGCCCATAGTGGGCTGGTGCGCCCCCCTTGGCCCACCCCATGCGCCTAGGGTTGGGAACCCTAGGGTGGGGGGGCGCCCAACCTGGCTTGGGGGGCACTCCACCCCTTGGCCGCCGCCCCCCTAGGAGATCCCATCTCCTAGGGCCGGAGCACCCCCTAGGGGGCCTATATAAATGGGAGGGGGGAGGGAGGGGGCAGCCGCACCCTTGAGTCTTGGTGCCTCCCTCTCCCCTGCAACACCTCTCCCTCTCGTAGTAGAACGGCGAAGCCCTGCTGCGGTGACCCCTGCATCCACCACCACGCCGTCGTGCTGCTGGATCTTCATCAACCTCTCCTTCCCCCTTGCTGGATCAAGAAGGAGGAGACGTCACACTGACCGTACATGTGTTGAACGCGGAGGTGCCGTCCGTTCAGCGCTAGGATCTCTGGTGATTTGGATCACGTCGAGTACGACTTCCTCATCCCCATTCTTTGAACGCTTCTGCGCGTGATCTACAAAGGTATGTAGATGCAATCCGATCACTCGTTGCTAGATGAACTCATAGATGGATCTTGGTGAAACCGTAGAATTTTTTTGTTTTCTGCAACGTTCCCCTACAGGAACATGGTTATTTTGTTGGGATATCACAATATCTCTTATTTAATTAATGCATCTATATACTTGGTAAAGGGTGGAAGGCTCGGCCTTATGCCTGGTGTTTTGTTCCACTCTTGCCGCCCTAGTTTCCGTCATATCGGTGTTATGTTCCCGGATTTTGTGTTCCTTACACAGTTGGGTTATAATGGGAACCCCTTGACAGTTCGCTTTGAATAAAACTCCTCCAGCAAGGCCCAACATTGGTTTTACCATTCGCCACCTAGCCTTTTTCCCTTGGGAGTCGCGCATCCCGAGGGTCATCTTTATTTTAACCCCCCGGGCCAGTGCTTGTCTAAGTGTTGGTCCATACTGAGCGATGTCCGGAGCTACCAGGGGCAACTCTGGGCTAGCCCACCCGACGTCTGGCTCATCCGGTGTGCCCTGAGAACAAGATATGTGCAGCTCCTATCGGGATTTGTCGGCACATCTGGGTGACTTTGCTGGTCTTGTTTTACCATTGTCGAAATGTCCTGTAACCGGGATGCCGAGTCTGATCGGATTGTCTTGGGAGAAGGAATATCCTTTGTTGACCGTGAGAGCTTGTGATGGGCTATGACACCCCTGCAGGGATTTGAACTTTCGAAAGATGTGCCCGCGGTTATGGGCAGATGGGAATTTGTTAATGTCCATTGTAGAAAACCTGAAGTTGACCTTAATTAAAATACACCAACCGCGTGTGTAACCGTGATGGTCTCTTCTCGGCAGAGTCCGGGAAGTGAACACGGTGTTGGAGTAATGCTTGACGTAGGTTGTTCTAGGATCACTTCTTGATCATAGTTGTTCGACCGTGCTTTTGCCTTCTCTTCTCGCTCTCTTTTGCGAATATGTTAGCCACCATATATGCTAGTCGCTTGCTGTAGCTCCACATCATACCTTTGCCTTCCCTATAAGCTTAAATGGTCTTGATCGCGAGGGTGTGAGATCGCTGAGTCCCCGTGACTCACAAATTCCTTCCAAAACCAGATGCAGGGACCGATGGTACCGCTCCAGATGATATGACCGAGCTCAAGTGGGAGTTCGATGAAGACTCTCGTCATTACTACGTGTCTTTCCTAGATGATCAGTAGTGGTGCCCAGTTGGGGCGATTGGGGACTATGTTGCATTTGGGGTTTATCTTCATTTTGGTTCTGTAGTCGGACCTTGAGTGTATTTGGATGAATGTAATGTTATTTATGTATTTGTGTGACGTGGCGAGTGTAAGCCAACTATGTATCCTTTCCCCTTTATTTATTTACATGGGATGTTGTGAAGATTACCTCACTTGCGACATTGCTTTCAATGCGGTTATGCCTCTAAGTCGTGCTTCGACACGTGGGAGATATAGCCGCATCGAGGGCGTTACAAAGAAGTACAAGGATAACAGTTCTGATGATTCAAAGAAGAAGAAGAAATCTTCAAAGTCCTCTTCATCAAAACCTTCAAGGTCCTCATTTCACAAGAAGAGCAGCTCCAAGAAGGCTCGGGCATTCATTGGCAAGGAAATGGACTCTAAGGCTGAATCTGAGGAAAATGAGGAAGAGGAGGAATTTGAGGAGTCAGACTCTAGTGTGGCAAGCCTAGCCCTCGCTACCGCGTTCATTAGCAAGTCCATCTTCAACTCTGAGGAAAAGGACCTCCCCAACACTACTGATGACAGCGATGAGGACTACGCTCCCACCTATTGCTTCATGGCAAAAGGCTCAAAGATACTCAAATATCCCTCCTCTGAATCTAGTGAGGATGAATCTGATGAAAACCTCAAACCCAGCTATTCTAAACTTGCTAAGATTGCTGTGAAACTGCAAAAGGCTCTGGAAAAGGTTCAAAACATGCTAGATAAAAGCGATGATATGTTGGGCGAGGAAATGGATTGCACTAAAATTTTGACTGAAAATCTTCAGAGACTTCAGTCCAAGTTTGACAATCTTCAAGGTCATCATAACACTCTCCTATCTGATCATGAGAAGCTTTCTTACGAATTTCTTCAAAGAAAGCAAGACCTTGAGCGGTTAAGAGTGAGTTATGAAGATCTTCAGAAGGAGCGTGATTCATTACTTGCTCAACAGATCAGCGCTACTCAGGAAGAGTTTGTTCCTCCATGTTTAAAGTGCATTGAACGTGAAACTGCTAATTCTTCACCCGAATGCTCAAATGCTTCCATTGCTGCAAATTCTTCAACTGCCTCTGCTATCACTAATTCCTCATCTAAGGACATTGCTAGTATCACTGATGATGCAGGGCTGAAGGAATTGTATATGACAGGCATGTACAAAAGCCTCAAAGGGCATCGGGCTCTTTGTGACGTGCTTAAAAAGCAGATCCTCAACAGGAACCCTAGGAAAGAGGGTATTTCCTTTAAGAGGAAACTTAATGCTAATGGGACCTACTGGAAACCTGAGCAGTATCCCAAAACCTCATGGGTTGCTGCAAATGGACTGAGGGAGTCCTGGATTAGGGGGTCTCCGGATAGCCGGACTATATCCTTTGGCCGGACTGTTGGACTATGAAGATACGAGATTGAAGACTTCGTCCCGTGTCCGGATGGGACTCTACTTAGCGTGGAAGGCAAGCTAGGCAATACGGATATGGATATCTCCTCCTTTGTAACCGACCTTGTGTAACCCTAGCCTCCTCTGGTGTCTATATAAACCGGAGGGTTTTAGTCCGTAGGACAACATACAATCATACCATAGGCTAGCTTCTAGGGTTTAGCCTCTCTGATCTCGTGGTAGATCAACTCTTGTACTACTCATATTATCAAGAATAATCAAGCAGGACATAGGGTTTTACCTCCATCAAGAGGGCCCGAACCTGGGTAAAACATCGTGTCCCCTGCCTCTTGTTACCATCCGCCTTAGACGCACAGTTCGGGACCCCCTACCCGAGATCCACCGGTTTTGACACCGACATTGGTGCTTTCATTGAGAGTTCCTCTGTGTCATCATCATTAGGCTTGATGGCTCCTTCAATCATCGATAGCGATGCAGTCCAGGGTGAGACTTTTCTCCTCGGACAGATCTTTGTATTCGGCGGCTCCGCACTGCGGGCCAACTCGCTTGGCCATCTGGAGCAGATCGAGAGCTACGCCCCTGGCTATCAGGTCAGATTTGGAAACTTAAACTACACAGCCGACATCCACGGAGACTTGATCTTCGACGGATTCGAGCCCTTGCCGAGTGCGCCGCATGGTCACGATGAGCATGATTTAGCTCTGCCATCGGATAGTGTTCGGGAGATCGCACCGGCGATCACTCTGACCCTCAATCCAGAGCCAATTGCACCATCCAGTGACGGGTGGATAGACCCCGCCGCGGAGGCTGCACTCTCATCGGCGATCGAGCCGAGTATCGACCCTACCCTTCACGAGAGCCGTGACGCCAAACTGCCAGATTCTTCCCCGGCCACGGACTCCGAACCGCCTGCGCCCGTGACTATCGGATCCGGCTGGGCGCCGATCATGGAGTTCACCTCTGCAGATATCTTTCAGCACTCGCCCTTCGGCGACATACTGAACTCATTAAGGTCTCTCTCCCTGTCAGGAGAGTCCTGGCCGAACTATGTTCGGCGGGATTGGGATGCGGATGACAAAGAAATTCGCCGCCCACCCACCACCCACTTAGTAGCCACTGTCGACAATTTGACTGACATGCTCGACTTCGACTCCGAAGACATCGACGGTATGGACGACGATGCAGGAGATGAACAGGAACCACTGCCCACAGGGCACTGGACGCCCACTTCATCATATGATGTATACATGGTGGACACACCCAAAGAAAACGACGACGAGGAACGGAAGGACGCAGCGAAGGGTTGTTCCCTCGAGAAGCAGTCAAAGCGGCGGCGTAAGCGCCGCTCCAAATCCCGCCTCGGCAGAAACAGCGATCATATAGACCCAGCGATAGAGCAGGGTGAACCATCGTCCGACCATGGCAACACCGAGAATCAAACCGAACAACACGACTCCATCGAAGATAATAGTCCGGACGACATTGCACCGGACAGGAACCCGGAGCAACAGAATACCCATCAAAGGCTTATTGCCACTGCGAGGAGTCTGAAAAAGCAGAAGCAAAGGCTCAGGGCTGCACAAGACACATTTAGAATCAGATGGAGTGAAGTACTCAACACCGCAGCGAAGTACGGCGGTAATCGCCACACCAAGAGCTACCCGAAGCGAAAGTTGCTACCTGAATTCGATGATAAGGCCTGATCCCCCGCAATCAAAAAACAAAATGGCCATCCGGTCGGATAGACGACCTCGTGGCCAACATAGAGCGGCAAACGATGCCGCACATAAGCCAGTAGGCGATCCACGTGAGGATTCGCATCAAAAGGATGGCGCAACCAGATCCATCTACGGACCACGCAAGCGCGCTCATGAAATGCAACACAACAAACATCCCAACACCACGGTACACCCAAATACAAGGGTGCCGCAAACCCCCTATGTTTCACCAATGAGGTGCTGGACCATGAATTTCCAGAGGGATTCAAACCCGTAAACATAGAGGCGTACGACGGAACAACAGACCCCGGGGTCTGGATTGAGGACTACATCCTCCATATCCATATGGCTCGAGGAGACGATCTCCACGCCATCAAGTACTTACCCCTCAAGCTCAAAGGGCCAGCTCGGCACTGGCTTAAAAGCCTCCCCGAAAACTCCATTGGAAGCTGGGAAGAGCTCAAAGACACTTTTCGGGCAAATTTTCAAGGGACCTATGTCTGACCACCGGATGCAGACGATTTGAGTCATATAACTCAACAACCCGGAGAGTCAGCCTGAAAGCTTTGGAACAAGTTCCTCACTAAAAAGAACCAAATAGTCGACTGCCTGGACACCGAAGCCTTAGCAGTTTTTAAGCACAGCGTTCGAGACGAATGGCTTGCCAGACACCTCGGCCAAGAAAAGATGAGAACAATGGCAGCATTAACAAGCCTCATGACCCTCTTTTGCGCGGGCGAGGATAGCTGGTTAGCCCGATGCAGCACCAGCGACCCAAGTACATCCGAAGTCAGGGACGAAAACGGGAAACCACGACGCAGCAAAAACAAGCGCCGGAATAAAGAAGACAACCCAAAGAGCACGCGGTAAACGCCGGATTTAGAAGCTCTCGGCCAGGTCAACAAAAGATGCCCTCCAAAGGCAACAGAGACGAACTGTCCAGCCTAAACAAGATTCTGGATAAAATATGTCAGATCCACAGCACCCCCGATAAGCCTGCAAATCATACCCATAGAGAATGTTGGGTTTTCAAGTAGTCCGGCAAGCTCAACGCCGAACATAAGGGGCAGGATACACCAAGCGAAGACGAGGACGAGCCTCGCAAGCAAAGCACTGGGGAATAGAAGAAATTCCCACCAGAAGTCAAAACAGTAAACGTGTTACACGTAACAAAGGGGAGAAACAAAGCGGCACTCCTAGAGACACATGCCCCAGGGCCTATCACCGCAGAGTTCTGCCACTGGTCGTCCCAACCAATCACCTTTGACCATCGGGATTACTCGGAAAGTATCCGGCGTGCAGGATGGGCTGCCTTGGTATTAGACCCAATAATTGACGGATACCACTTCACACGAGTCCTGATGGACGGCGGCAGCAGTTTAAACCTGATATATCATGACACAGTCTGCAAAATGGGGATAGACCCAACAAAAATTAGCCGCATCAATACTACCTTTAAAGGAGTAACGCCAGGCCCAGAGGCCCATTGCATGGGCTCCCTGCTACTAGAGGTTATATTCGGCTTTCCCGATAACTTCCGTAGCGAAAATTTAACGTTCCACACCGCTCCGTTCCAAAGTGGTTATCAAGCACTACTCGGACGCGAAGCTTTCGCTCGCTTTAACGCAATACCGCATTACGCTTCTCTCATGCTTAAGATGCCCGGTCCACATGGCATCATTACAGTAAATGGAAATATTGAGCACTCCTTGCGTGCGGAAGACCGTGCGGCTGCCTTGGCAGCCGCACACTAAACGGCCTCACCAAATAAGCATCTGATAGGTCGTTAAGACCACGGACGCGGTTGGACGAGTTCGGCGCAGCTATATGTAATTGATACAGGTTTGATGGCTATACCCCTATTACAATACAAGGGGCTCAACGCGCGCAAACAAGTGGCAATTAGGCTCAACTTTACTCATTTTGAACTATACATGGTTTATTTAGTATAACCTACCTTTGGCATGACAACTTTTCAATTAAGTTCCTTTCTTTTTTAGATGATCATCGTGCTACACCCGTCCAGAATACGGCACAACGGAGACACAGGCGCAGACGTGCAGCAGGGACCCGTTCCAAGGATTCTTTTTAGATTAAGACCCTGCGTACACCTTTTTTACTATCTATTGTTGATACACATCCCTCGAATTCTCAGTACAATTGAGAAGGATGCTAACGTATTGGCATGTGGCCACGTCAGAATATTGCACATACCTGGACACCAGAGGCTTATTACAAAGGGCACTGTTTAGGCCCGGTTTACATCATAAAGACCGAATACCTTAGGGAGTGTTCGGCGACGCGAGTTTGGCCTTATATGCATCAGCTCCGAATCATGTCTTTGGTCAAATGTTGGGTTTGCCCGGCTCCTGTGTTTTGCTGCCTTACGTTCCGCTCTATCGGCTAAGGCAGCACCAGGAGAACTACTGCGATTGTGCCCTGGTTCATCCGGACGAGCACCTCAGTAGAGAAAGCCGAAAACTGACTATCATGATATAGCGTGAGACTGGTCAACCACTCGATGACCTAGCGGAATCTTCGGGATTCCTTCGCCTTAACGAAGGGCCGTTTCCCGGCCAGGCATGTACGCGCCCCGAATCCGGATGAGCGTGGAGCCACCAGGGGCTATATAGTAACCCCACTATCAAACTCCTCTGGCTAAGTGAAAGTGTTAAAGCATTATAGTCCGATTGCCTAGTTCGCTGCGCTATCACCTCCTTAATGGACCAAGACGTTGGATCAAGTGTGAACATGCGTCTTCTGCAAACACCCCCGCATTATATGCGTGGGGGCTGAAGCCGACGACTGCCATCTTCCAGGTTATATACATATATACATAAACGGCCACACAGGAGGCATCATAGTCCTTTCGGGCAAAAGTATAAATACAACCCTGATAAATTCAATAAAACATTGTTCTTACAATGGGAATACATGTCACTTAAACATAATATTCTTCGAGCACTGAGCCTCTATCAAACGAGCGCCTTCAAGAACTTCTTCAAAGTAGTGCTCGGCGACCACTCGGCCTATGGCTGAACTCTGTGCCGCAACAGTGGTGGCATCCATCTCTGCCCAGTATGTTTTAACACGGGCAAGGGCCATCCGCGAGCCCTCTATGCACGCCGACCTCTTTACAGCATCGATGCGTGGCACAGCACCAAGGAATTGTTGCACTAAGCTAAAGTAGCTATTCGGCCTTGGCCCTCCTGGCCACAGATGATCCACAACGGACCTCATGGCAAGTCCGGATAATCTATGGAGCTCGGTCCAACCGGTCAATTGCTCATTCAGCAACAGCGGACGGACTGGAGCGTGAAACTGCGACCAGAACAACTTTTCCACTTCGGGACCTTTCTGATCCTTGACGTACTCGGCTGCATCAGCAGCACTTGCAGCCAAATCCATGTACGCGTCCGCAGAACTCCATAGCCGGTCCAGAGGAGCATACTTCGGATCTCCGAACTTAGTCCGCAACAAGAAGGGCTTCCCAGACACGATATCTGCAGCTTGATTCAGCTCCTCCTTCGTCGCTCTAATTTTGGAGCAGGCTTCCTTGGCAGCCACCCGGGCCTTCTCTAGGTCCGTCGCCTTCGCCCGGTTTTCCTCTTCAAGAAGCCGGTAACGGTCAGCAGCATCTTTTAACTCCACGGCCATCTTGGCAATATTTTCTTTGCTCTCGCAATGTGCGGCCTGTTCGGCCCTTAACTCTTCGGCCGCCTGTAAAGCGGCCACATTGCTACTCCTTGCTTGCTCCTTGGCTCGGGCAAGCTCCGCCCGAAGGGTCTCCACGGTGGCCGCTCCATCTGCAGTCACAACATATTAAAGATACTGGCATCATGCCGCTCTTATTATGTGACGATCACCAGAAAAATCACTCACCCTGTGCCTCGTCAAGTCGCTTGTTGACAAGCACGATGTCGGCATCTGCCGCATCCAGTTGCCGCTTGGCAAACCCATCAGTCCGGCTAGCCACCGGAGCTTCAACCACCTACACATAAACACGGTCTGGTTATTACCTGGGACTATGATCCTCTATTTGTCGCCGTTCTTGACGACAACTAGAGTCTCAGGGGCTACTATCTGCATGGGCATACCTAACGTATGCGGTACTATTAAAGGCATACATTATTTTACGTACCTCGAAGCCTTTCAGCAGACTCATAACAGCTTCGTGCAAACCGCTTTTGGCGGATGAAATCCTTTCAATTATCGTACCCATTAGCGTATGATGCGCTTCCGAGACGACAGCTTTCCCCAGAAGATCCTTCAGCGTGTCCGACCGCACATAGTACGGACCCTTGCTGTCGCTCTCCTCAGGAGCCGGATACTGGGGATGCCGGGCAGCCAAAGGGTCATCCTCTGGCGATATTGGATCCGGAGATACCCTTCGCGACGACACTTCAAGGTCGCCCGCTTCTTGAGCTGGGGAGTCCGGGGGAGGCGTTTCGCTCTCCATCATCTCTGGAAGAAGATCCCCTGAAGATGAACTCTGTCGAGAAGGGCTGCGATCCGGACTACAATTTACAAGCATCGGTTATTGTCTTCGGAAGTAAGGTAGGATATCTTCACTGTTAAGTACTTTTTAATTACTTACAGCTTGGTAGAGGGCTGATCCCCGCGCGGACATTATGCGGCAAGAATACCCTCCGAGGCAGGACCCTCTGGCAGAGATTTCTTCTCCCGTTTGGAAACCTTAGTTTCCGGATCTTCAGAGGTGGTCCTCTTCCTTCCCCGAGAGAGAATGTCAAATTCTTCCCCATGGTTATCCTCCCTCGCGGAGGCGCTCATTCCCTCGATTGGAATAGGTAGCGATGGAGGCCCGCTTTCGCCCTCTTTATTCCCCCTTCATCTTCCTTTGAGGGCACTAGACAAGGTGCTGGCTCGAGCATCTTTTCCAGCACCGGATTGTCCAAGCCTTCAGGAAGGGGGGCCGAACACCGGATCATCTTTGCCTTTGTTATCTAGTCCTGGCCAAAGAGCGATTCTTCAGAATGATGTCATGATAAATAAAAAGGACAGTGTGTTCGGCCATGGGATTACTTACTTGGGCAGCGGGGCGGTTGCAGCTCAGGCCCACGTCCTCGGTAGTGTCCGAACACTCTATTTGGGGTCCGAAGAACGATTTGTACATCTCCTCATGCATCATGCCAAGGAAATTCTGAATAGTGCGTGGTCCTTCCGGGTTGAATTCCCACATGCGGAGGGGCCGGCGTTTGCAAGGCTGGACTCGACGAACCAGCATAACTTGCATTACCATAACCAGACTAAAATCTCCCTCGAAGAGATCTCGGATATGGCTCTGCAGTATTGGCACGTCCTTGGCTAGACCCCAGCTCAGCCCCCTGCTGATCCATGACATCAGTTGTGGTGGAGGGCCCGGGCGAAAGGTGGGGGCAGCTACCCACTTGGCACTTCGGGGAGCTGTGACGTAAAACCACTCCCGTTGCCACAATCCGGACACCTCTGGAAAGGAACCCTTTGGCCATGGAGCGTCAGCAATTTTGCTTATTAGAGCACCTCCGCACACTGCGTACTGCCCCTCGACCATCTTCGGCTTCACATCGAAGGACTTGAGCCACATGCCGAAGTGAGGGGTAATGCGGAGGAAGGCCTCACAAACGACAATAAATGACGAGATGTGAAGAAGGGAATCCGGGGCCAGATAGTGAAAATCCAGCCCGTAATAGAACATAAGAACCCTAACAAAGGATCCAGAGCGAGGCCTAGTCCTTGGAGGAAGTGGGAGACGAACACAACGCTCTCGTTGGGTTCGGGAGTAGGGACGACCTGCCCTCGGGCGGGCAGCCTATGCGAAATTTCGGCGGTCAGATATCTGGCCTCCCTCAACTTCTTGATGTCCTCCTCCGTGACGGAGGAAGGCATCCACCGGCCTTGAAGGCTAGATCCGGACATGATTGAAGGTCCGAAGCACCTGACCTGGGCTTTGGGTGTTAGAACTCGAGGCGGGGGAAGGATTCGATTGAGCACGGGAGGGAAAAAAGAAAAAGCCTTGTCCCTTTATAAAGGGGATGAATATCGGGCGTCCTCCTCATGGCCGTTCGAGACTTACCTAAGATCTAGGAGTCATACCAACAGGTACGGTTGGGTTACCCACGTTTGTATTGATGAGAATCCCGTGATAAGGGGAACACGATCTCTGCTTTGACAAGACGTGTCAAGAAACCGCCTCGCGTTATGTGCGGGGCTGGTTAAAGAAAAATGGTTCAAATAATTACCGGGCCGTGGCGTGATGTCGTGCTGCCAAAACGTGTCAGCAGATTAGATTTGTGGAAATATTATTCTCTCTACGATGGTATGCGGAACTTATTTTGCAGGGTCGGACACTATCCTTGTATTCAAACTCTTCCGTGGTGTATTCGAAGGAGGAACCCGCCTTGCAATGCCGAAGACAACACTGCGCGCCGGACTCATCATCATTGAAGCCTGGTTCAGGGGCTACTGAGGGAGTCCTGGATTAGGGGGTCTCCGGACAGCCAGACTATATCCTTTGGCCGGACTGTTGGACTATGAAGATACGAGATTGAAGACTTCGTCCCGTGTCCGGATGGGACTCTACTTAGCATGGAAGGAAAGCTAGGCAATACAGATATGGATATCTCCTCCTTTGTAACCGACCTTGTGTAACCCTAGCCTCCTCCGGTGTCTATATAAACCGGAGGGTTTTAGTCCATAGGATAAAATACAATCATACCATAGGCTAGCTTCTAGGGTTTAGCCTATCTGATCTCGTGGTAGATCAACTCTTGTACTACTCATATTATCAAGAATAATCAAGCAGGATGTAGGGTTTTACCTCCATCAAGAGGGCCCGAACCTGGGTAAAACATCATGTCCCCTGCCTCCTGTTACCATCCGCCTTAGACGCACAGTTCGGGACCCCCTACCCGAGATCCGCCGGTTTTGACACCGACAGGGACCTTTAGTGGATCCATCTACTTTATCTGGCTTTACATGTGAATCTTCATATTCTTCTGATGAGTCAATTGACTCCAACTATAAACTGTTCAAAATCAGAATGGTGAAGTATTTGCTAGATATGTTGGCACTAACTGCAGGAACGGTTCTCCTATGAAGAAAATCTGGGTTCCCAAAAGGTGCCTTGGAAATCTTCAGGTGAATGTCATCATGACATCCTGTGAAGAATAGGAACCCCAGATCAAATTCTTCATATGGACCAAATTCTTCATATGGATCCAAGTCCTCATACGGATCAAACTCCTCACGTGGATCAAATTCCTCAAAAGGATCAAAGTCCTCGTATGAACATCATCATGCTAACCCATCTGTTTCGCAGGGAAGATCTAAGGAGTATGGATACGTGCATTATTCTTCAAACCATTATGTTCATAAGTCCTCGAAGAATTTCTCTGCTTACTCTTATGCTTACCCTAATCCCTCTTATGTGAAACAAAGTGGATTGACATCTATGCCACCTTTCTCTTATGGAGCTTGCATAATGATGAACTATTTGCCACCCCTTCAGATGTGGGTGGTGAAGAAAAAGAACTAATCTCTTATGCAGGGTCAGGTCTCCTGACGAACTTAATCGTCTGAAGAATTTGCTGGAGACCTGAATGTGCTTGAAAGGACGCAAGCTAATCATGAAGAAATGAATTTTCATTTCTCACGTCCTCATACTGCTTTATCCTTGCTTGATGAAATTGATATCATATTATTCACTGATGAAGTATGTGAGTTCGTAAGTTGCACTAATTCATCTGCAGGATGATCAACCCAAAGCCACTGAGTGGGTCCTCGATAGTGGATGTACAAATCACATGACTGGTGACAGGAGCTTATTGATGGACTCTGCCTTATCTCCATCACATCTGAAGCATATCACCTACGCTGACAAAGGCAAAAGCAAGGTATTGGGTCTAGGTAAGATTGCAATCTCAAAGGATCGACACATGGACAAAGTCATGCTTGTCGAGTCCTTAGGGTTCAACCTCATGTCTATCTCAATGCTTTGTGATCTTGATATGGTTGTTGTCTTTGGCAAGTATCGTTGTGTTGTGATCATGGAAGCTGACAATTCCAAAGTCTTCGAAGGCTTTAGGAGAGGAGATTTGTATATTGTTGATTTCTCTACAGGACCACAACCTGATACATGTCTACTTGCAAAAGCTTCAGAAGGCTAGCTATGGCATTGACGACTTGGTCATGCTGGCATGAGGAATCTGCACACGCTCGCGAAGAAGAAGCATGCCATTGACATTGAAAATGTCAAATTCCTCAAGGATCACTTATGCAAAGCTGGAAAGATGACCAAGGCCAAGCATCCAGCGAAGACTATCATGACTACTACTCGACCATTTGAATTGCTTCACATGGATCTCTTTGGCCCTACTCACTATGCCACATTTACTAATGCTGCATCTTTATATGGCTTTGTCATTGTTGATGATTATTCTCGATATACATGGGTGCATATCATCACTTACAAAACTGAAGTGCAGGAAGTCTTCAAACGATTTTCCTCGAGGGTTTCAACCAACTTTGGTGTGAAGATTAAGCACATCAGAAGTGATAATGGAACTGAGTTCAAGAACACTGGTCTTGATGACTATCTTGATGAACTTGGTATTACTCATGAGTTATCTGCTCCTTATACTCCTCAGCAAAATGGCGTCGTGGAGCGCAAGAACAGGACTCTTGTTGAGATGGCTCGCACTATGCTTGATGAGTACAAGACGCCTACTCGCTTCTGGCCTGAGGCAATTGATACTGCTTGCCACATCATCAACAGGGTATATCTTCACAAATTCTTCAAGAAGACTGCATATGAACTCCTCACTGACAAGAAACCCAATGTGAGTTATTTCAAAGTCTTCGGTGCTAAATGCTGGATTAGAGATCCTCATCACAGTTCTAAATTTGCACCCAAAGAACATGAAGGTTTTATGCTCGGTTATGGTAAGGACTCACATACCTACAGAGTCTTCAACACCTATCACCACAAGGTTGTTGAAACTGTAGATGTGCGGTTCGATGAAATTAATGGCTCGCAAAGAGAGCACCTACCTCCTATGACATATGAAATACCTCCTGAGGAATCTATTAAGTTCAAGGCTACTGAGGATGTCATTCCTACCGAAGAATCTGCTGAAGAAGTCATTCCAGAACGTGAAGAACGTCATGCTGATGCACTTGAGGAAAATGGTGCTGAAGAAAATGTTGATCAAATTCCTCAACGACAACCCGCTCATCCTCGCGTTGCAAACGAAGTGCAGATTGAGAAAATCATCAGCGACATCAACATTCCAGGTCCTCTCACATGCTCAAGAGCTTCACATTTATCTAACTTTTGTGGGCACTTTGCTTTCGTCTCTATCATAGAGCCCACTAAGGTAGATGAAGCATTTTTGGAGCCTGAGTGGATTCAAGCTATGCAAGAGGAATTACATCAATTCAAGCTCAACAACGTCTGGGAACTGGTCAAACGTACAGATCCTTGCAAGCACAATATCATTGGCACAAAGTGGATCTACCGCAACAAGCAAGATGAAAATGGCCTTGTGGTGAGGAATAAGGCACGGCTTGTAGCTCAAGGCTACACACAGGTTGAAGGAATTGACTTTGATGAAACTTTTGCACTTGTTGCTAGACTTGAAGCTATTCACTTATTACTTGCTTATGCTAACCATCATGATATCATCTTATATAAAATGGATGTGAAAAGTGCATTCCTCAATAGTAAGCTTGAGGAAGAAGTATATGTTGCTCAACCCCCAGGTTTTGAAGATCCAAAGTATCCTGACAAAGTCTTCAGACTCAATAAGGCCCTCTATGGCCTCAAGGAGGCCCCTCGGGCGTGGTATGATACTTTGAAGGAATTCGCCCTATAGTGAGTCGTATTACAATTCACTGGCCGTCGTTTTACAACGTCGTGATGGTGAATTGTTTGTGTGCCAAATTTATGTTGATGATATCATTTTTGGTTGTATTGACCAATGTTACAGTGATGGATTTGCCTATATGATGAGTGAAGAATACCAAATGTCTATGATGGGAGAATTTAAATTCTTCTTAGGTATTCAAATTCGTCAACAACGCAATGGCATATTCATATCTCAGGAGAAATACCTCAAGGATGTATTGAAATTCGGCATGCAAGATTGCAAAGGTGTCAAAATCCCTATGCCCACAAATGGACATGTATGCACTGATGAAAATGGTATTGACTTCG
>NC_053026.1:585813241-585847014 GCF_003073215.2 Triticum urartu
AGCTTGAAAAAGATTGTTTCCAGATAGCCTTTGTTATATTTGTCATGGGCCATGTCCTTGCTCTATTATGTACCAGCTGTTGTGGGTCGTGCGCAGCAGCCTTATAAATGCAGGACACTCATAGTGGCATGACCTACTATTCTCTGCCTCTCGTTTCCCCTGTATAATTTGATAAAAACACAAATGCCATCATTTAAACACACTTGCAGCACCGAAACCCATGGCTGCCACTTATTTTCCAAAACGATAATTACATGAATCAGTTTTTACCGAGCAGCCGCAGACAATTTCTTGCATTGACTTTGTCCTTTCGGCGTTTAGCCGGCTTTTATAGAAGTCGCCTCTCACAATGAACTGAAACTTAGGCCTAGTGTGGGATGTACTAAACTTTTCATAGGTTCCACATACTTCCGAATAGATTGTTCCAATGCACTCATCCGTGATGGGCATAGAGTCCTGTCTGGTGGTGCACTACCGAGTCGTAACCTAAATTTACAAACCGGCCTTCAATAGTAAAATACTTCCAGCTGAATTTGCATAAAAGTAGTTACAGCAGCTATACTGTTACAATCGCCTACCATGGTTTACATTTCTACTGCTGCATAGATCAGTTCCTGCATTTTTCATTCGTGCTACTGTGAGCTCAGATATTCTATTTTTTGTTTGGCTACATGAACGTGGGGCAAACACTCTGAACAAATGCAATTCTACAATGACAGTGTTTGGGGTTCAGACCTTTTCGTCCAGCGGGGGCTTGCCGGTTGATTCTGTCAGTTGACTGCGCCGACTAAGTAGGAGAAGCATCCGGACGACGGCACACCACCCCGTGTGCTCTCTCCGGGACAGCGCTGCCGATCTGCTGCCCGCAACCAGACCCATTGTTTGAGTCCCCCGGGACTCCACCGTTGGCCAAGCTCTCCAGCAGAAATGCCAGAGGCACCGGATCTGTGTGATCCAAGCTATCGACGAACTCCTCCCGGAGCGGGAACCTGATTTCAAGTGGCAACCAGCGCCGGTCATGGCCAGCGTTAGCTTATTTCTCCCGGCGTGCCCACTGACACTGCTTACCCCAAGAAACATATTAGATCCCCCGGGAACTAACCTGTCCACGGCATCAAGCAAGGACTCAAGCACACAATCTTCCATCTTCTAGTTTCTGGTAAGATCAAGCGCCGCCGCCTGTCCTCCCGTAATCCATGAAGGCGGAACAGAGGTGATTTCTGCGGGTAGAGGGGGGGAGATGACTCCAAACATCGCCGTTTTATCCAAACGGGCTCCACACTTTTCTGATCCGTGGCTCGTGCAAACCAAACGTCCTGGTCCACGGACCACATAACTGGCAAGCGAAACGGGCCTTTCCCCGCGTACGATCTGGGCCCACAAAAGCTCCACTGTTTCCTGCTGTATATCGAATACAACCCTTTTTTCCCCGTTCCGCAGCAGATGCGCCAGCAGGATTTGTTTGCATCCCGAGTAACGAGCGGACGACGAAGATTTCGGGAGCATCTGGGCTCGAGCACCGAATCACCGCTTCCAGGTAATTATCATTACAAGTTTTCAGACTAGACAAAAGGTGCTCAGCAACAAAACAAAGCCTCGGATTCTGCATGTAAGACTTGACATGTCAGTCACTTTTCACGGCGACGAGCATTCTTTGCTGCTTCTTGGGCTTCCCTGCGCCCAAAATATTTTGAACATGAGAATTGTCAAGAATCTGTGTACAACTTGCACTGGAGATGAATCATGAAATGCAAAGATCAGCACTAGTGTTCTTTCTGCGATTAGTAAATCGCTCCAGCTCAAGAAAAAAAGAACTTAATAGACTTGAATGACTGAATCCATGTAATATTCCTCAAAAGAGATGGAGACCCATCTTCCATGCGCACAGTTGTCTATCAAGATATCATTTGTTCTTTTACTTAACTTACGAAGCAGGGGATTGCACATCACCCTACACACCACGAAAATATGGACCAGTTACCTTAAAGCATTTGCAAGATCACCATTTGTAGGGTCAAGCTTCAAGCCATCCGCAAAAGCCTCGCATGCTCTCTCGTACTTCTACAAGTACATGCCATAAGATGATTAGTTATATGATCATGATCACAAATGCTTGAAGAAAACTACTGCGTTCTTTTTACCTTCAATAACATAAGAGCAGCGCCTTCTCGATAGCAAGCTTTTGGCCAAAGAGGTCGCGCCATCCTGCACATGGTAGCATCAGAGAGAGCAGCTCTTCCATTCCCACCGCGCAACGTACTGAGACTCCTATTTGCCAATATGGTCGCACAATCATCTGGACTAGGGTCAAATGCCATTGCCTACAACACATCAGTCGCATGCAGCTTTTAGCAATTCCAAAATAGAGTACTCCAAGACAATAATTATATCAATGAGGATGACGCTCAGAAGGTGTTATTCTGATTGATATAGAGATCTCCGTACACATGAAACCAGCAGATGTATTGGACAAGCAGATACATTTCAAAGTAGGAACTTCTTACCTACATTCTAAAAAAAAGGTACTGTGTTACCACCGCAGACCTTTGAACACAAACTGCTCAACTACCTCATAATTACTAAGAGAGCAGGACGCCTAGATTGTGTATGCCTTGTACTGTGGAACTGACATACAACAGCACATGTTTTACCAGAAAGAAGTGTGAACAAAAATATAGCATGGACTGATATTAACAGTATACAAATATAAAAAATAACCACCACTCCTTCAGGCAATAAAGATGGGCCTTAGTGACTTACACCAGTATACATCTCTGATGCCACATAATATTTCCCTTCCTTAAATGCCTCTGAAGCTTTCTGCTTTAGTTCAGTTCTTATCTTCGCACATTTTTGCTTATCCTGACCACAAAAACAGAACTGGTTACAACAAATACGTAGAACTAGCTAGTAATGTAAAACATGAAAAATGCACAAATTTGTAGGTGTCGTCCTATATCACCTAAATAATGTCTAAGGCAAGAAAAAATGTGTTGTCCTGCAGTGTTGCAGGGTTTATCCAGAATTCAGGGTGTATCCTAATTAATGTACTCCCTCCATAAAGAAATATAAGAGTGTTTAGATCACTAAGTACTGATCTAAACGCTCTTATATTTCTTTACAGAGGGAGTACAAGACTATAAACTCGTAATAAAAACTATTGTCCGGAGTTTCAGGGCAGGCACAATATCATCCAAAATAACTTGTTAAGTCTAGCACATTAATAGTACACCATGCAGGCATACCCAAAGACTAGGAGTTTGCTAATAGTGATGCAATGCACCAAAAGTAAAATTCGCATGGAATGTTTTTGTTTGCATAATGAAGTTTAGAATAATTGTGGAAAAACTATTTCTACTCTAAATGATAGGCAGAACTTCCAAAGAACAGACTACAGGGTGATGATAAATAACATATGGAACTGCAAGTGAGCACAGAAGGAAACACATACCATCGGCTTCAAACCAAAGTGTTTCACATGAGAAATGATTCCATCAATACTCCAGTTCGGCAGCGTTGAAACAGGAGAAGTTAAAGGGAATAACATTTCAACCATGTCCCTACTGCCTTTAGAGGCAGCAACTTCAATTGGTGTGTTACCACACTGCAAGAGTAAATACCAAATATAAATACAAAATGTAATTGGAAGATTTACACATTAACGAAATGGCTGGATGAACTTCAAGAGAACCACTATGCAAGGACAAAAAATGGTGGAACAGCCTCGTTCATCCTTCGTAACAAAATTTGTAAGACAAGGGTTACATCAAATACAGTAACATTAATAATCGAAAGCTTCAGTTCATATGTTGTATTGCATAAACTTTTCAAAACAGAATAGGATGAAGATGATCCAAACACCAAAATATGAATGGAAGGGGCAAAAGAAATCTTTGCAGAAGTAGCATTTTATGTTTCTTTGACCAGGTTATGAAGAAGCTGGAGATTTTTTTTAATTCCTAGTTCAGTAGACAAGGAACATTTACATGAGATACTTTCGACATCATCTCTACTACTATAAACACACATCTCTTTGTCTCCTTCCCTCCTTCTCTACACCACTGCTGCCTTTTGTCAGAGCGCAGCTATGTGGAGTCCACCTGCAATCCCTGCTGCACCGGTGCCGACCTCCATTGCCTCCTGGCCGCAGAGCCGAAGTTCAGGTGGGGCGAAGGGGTCCTTGGTGGGACACATGGTCTGATCCTCTTCTAAGCGTCTGATGCATTGATGGTAATGTTCCACACAGAATCATCTAGGCACTGGGACGTTGGTGCCAGCAGAAACCTAGGTAGTGATGGATTTCAGTGCCAAATGCTTCGAAGATTTCAGGTTTGCGATTTACATTGATTTATTTCTGTTCACCGATATAGCTATATTTTTTATACTATATTTGCATTTCTTCTTTTTGGCTGTGTTGGCTGTGTGCATCGTGCACAGCAGAGGCCGGGCATTCGCTCAGTGCGGTTGTATCACTTAAATGTAAATGTCCTTTATCGAAAAAGCTATATTTTTATCATAAATCTATATCTATACTCCTATTCCTATATAGTGTACCAGTAGCACTTCGTATAAGCCGTTGGATCTTTCTAATTGAACAGCTCATATTTAGTGGCTTGTGATAGAGGACTACGTGGCCACATTGACACCGTTGGATATGTTAATCTGATGGCTCATATTGCAAGGATTCGCTGTGGGCCCCATCCCCCTGCTGCCTGTCACTCCCGCATGAAATTTGTACCACGCACGTGATTCTGCCTTCGCTATCCAGAAATTTCTGGTGAACTCCCATGACAAATTTGTACTGCGCATAGAGTAGTACTAGCAAAGGTACTAGCTAGCAAGTAGGCATCCTAATCACGATGAGAGAGTGCGAAAAAGCATGCAATGGTGCAGGATAATACATGTTACGGTTGAATAGATTTTACTTTCTCCCATATTCATTTTAGAAATAGTACTACCCTGTTTTTTTTCCTTTTGTTTACCAATATTTTTTGTGGACAACTCTGATCAACCAAAAAGGACATAATCAATGCTTGAATAATTATTTTATTCTTCTTTTTGAGTTGAATAATTAATTTATTCGTAATGATTAATAACTTGCAACTTAGTACTCTTTCCGTTACCCAATTTAGCACATATTAAATTTATATATGTTTGAGGATTTCAAATTATGTAAAAGCAAGATTACACAAATATTAAAGTGTTTACGTCATTACGATTAATAGTGTTAATATGCGTACGTGACTCTACTCATCGTAGTTTAAATTATATAGATGTGTGTCAAGAGAAAACAACCGCTTCTCATGTGTATTGGTCATACTTGAAAAAAAAATAACCAAATAAATGCTGACAATATAATTATATTGAATACAATTAACTGCCATAGGTCACCCCCCACCCCACCCCAACATGCGGCATTTCACAATAATCCTAGAATTATACACGTGCACGACACGTGCCATTTACTAGTAATTAAGTAAAGCACCAATACTAATGTTCTTCGCATGTTAATTTTTAGATTTTTGTAATCGTTGTAAAAACATAAGGTAAGTGCGAGAAAAATGACCATATATAAATACACCTTAGCTTGTACACCCTACTTCAGGATATCTATGACCTGGGGACAAGAAACTTTATACCATCAATTCTGATGATACAACGAAAGTAGTGTTTTATCCTCATGTAAGCCTATTCCCGGCATCAGACGATGTGTGGGTAAGAAGATTATCCTAATCTGTCGAGTGTCAAGAGTCTACAACCACATTTTTTAAACAAGATCTGCAGCCTAACATGACCTCATAGAGAAAAAATGGAACAATGTTCAGCTAACTTACAGCATATGCATGAAAAGTAGATGATGACAAATGACAACAGCAAAACAAGTAAGGCTCACTTCATCAGGAATATTGGGGTTAGCACCAGCATCTAGCAAGAACCTCATGATGCCAGGGAAGCCAGACTTCACTGCCAACATCGCATAACTACCACCATTGAAGTCAATAAAATTAAGATCTGCACCAGCCTGTGCAAATGAATAATTATTTGATCATTTGTTTGAGTTAATGCTTGATATGTCAGCCACAGAAAACATATACACAAAGAAAATGAAGCTGTGCCTACAGAACTTTAACAAAGCTCCATACGAAGAAAAAGTACTGACCTTAACAAGTAGCTTGACACATTCCAACGGCTCTCTCGGCATGGGCTCGAAGGCCCTGATGGCCCAACTCAATGGGGTATAACCAAGACCAAAAACCTTGTTAGGCTGCGGAAAGTAGAAGAATCAATAACTCACACTTGTCAAAAAAAGTAAAGGAACCAATAGAGATTAATTCTTAGATACGTCAATAGAGAAAAATAAAATCTACTCCCTCCGTACCATAATATAAGATCGTTTTGCAAGCTAAATAGCTTGCAAAACGTTCTTATATTATGGGACGGAGGGAGTTCTTGTGATGTGTTAATTATATTGGTATTTCTGAAGGCAACAGAAAGAAATACATTTACATAGAAATTAGACATAACATGTCATTGGCTTCTGGGAAAGTGAGCATGTTTTACTTTAGGATAATTAAGTGTTGTCCATGGTAACTACTGTTGCTTCAAATACAATGCAAATCTTTTGTTCAGATGGAGCACAGGTATCAGAGGCAACAAGATTTTCCCAATTATAGAATATAGAGATGGAGCACGAGTACCGCTGGCCACAGTCCGTTCCAGAGTTTTCTTTTTCATACACCGCAAAGAAGAGAACCAATAAACTGGTGTCTTACATTGGCATGGTGCTCCAACAAAATCTTAATTATGTCATGGTCTTTAGAGATAGCGGCTGCATGCAATGGCGTCCCTTGTAAAGAATCTAAATCCACATTGATTCCTCTTGAAAGCAGCAGTTTTACTATTTCGCAATGTCCTGGAAAATGAAGTTTCAAAAAGATGAATGAGACAAGAACATTTTCCAACATGTAGCTGACTTTACATAAAAGGGCAGCCCTGTGCATCTAGCTCCCGCTTGCGAAGGGTCCGGCGAAGGGTCCAACCACTTTGGGTCATTTGTATGCGTGCAGCAGCCTTTCCCTACATTTCTGCAAAAGGCTGTTCCCAGGACTCGAACCCGTGACCTCATGGGCAACACCTTTTACCTCAGATGTAGCTAACTTTACATCTGCATGAAAAATTAACTCTGGACCAGTTTTCAGTTTAGTGATCATGAACTGCAGTAACCTTTTAGTTTACCACACATCTCATCCAGGACCAGGTTTTCAAAAGTGATCCGATTGGGACTATTCAAAATTTACTTGTTTATCCTTGGAAATAGAAGAAGTCGTCGATTTTGAGCTTATAAGATTGTAATCAACAACTTGGATAACATTGGATATTCAACTTCAAAATACCAAACCTCAAAGTTATTCTCCACACATATGATAATGGTTCTTCAGCCATCACCCAAATCATATATATGGGAGCTTTGTTCTATGGAAATCACATAAAACATATGGCAAGCTATGCTAAAATAGAAACATCAAGCATCACACTAGCCAGGAGAGGTGTCATAGTAGTCAACTGTCGCGATCCCAAGAGTGGAGGTTGTAGCTCTGTGCCTGTGACGTGTGTTTCTTGCTTACTTTATTCCTTAACCAAGTCTATTCCAACTGAGAGAGGCCACCAAACAAATGTTAACAAAATTAAGACTAGCTAATCTTATCAAAAGAAAACTACTCCCTTCGTTCCTAAGTATAAGTCTTTTTAGACATTTCAAATGGACTACAACATACGGATGTATGTAGACATATTTTAGAGTATAGATTCACTCATTTTACTCCGTATGTAGTCACTTGTTGGAATGTCTAAAAAGACTTATATTTGGGAACGGAGGGAGTAATAACTAATTTGAAGGAATGGATCCAATTTGGATCAGTCGATCCAGAAATGCTTACTTCTCTCGATGATATGAGGAATTGATTTGAACTAACAGTGACAAATTCAAATTTTATTTTATAACAGGATGAAACAATGACAAATTCAAAATTGAAAACACAGGTTCATATGACTTTCCTTCTCCTTTTCCAATTCCCTCCATTCAAATACAGGATTAGATTTAACTCCAGCAAGCATTTCTGATTCCAAGCCTCCATATCCCTAAATCAAAGCGAACCCTGAAGGAATAGCAACAAAACGTTTGACAGCATCAAAGAAGGGAATCACGTCTCCTGAACCCCTTTCCAGTTCTTCTTGCTCTCTCAGCTCTATTGATAGTTTGTCGGAGTCTAATGTTGCTTATATCGAGTGATGTGGCTTTCTAAGCCAAAAAATCAGATTGACTATGTATGCACTGACACATGCGATGAATAAGCATGCTTGTTGGGAAAGAGAGAGACCTTCCTTTGCAGCGGCATAGAGAGGTGAGTGTACTTTGCCAGCTAGTGGATCAGCACCATGATCAAGAAGATATCTTGCAGCAGCATCTCTCCCATACAAGACAGAATGGTACAGTGGTGTATCACCTGCAACAGCCGAAAAAGTAAACATGAGGAGCTCAACAAATTCACGCTAATCATGCCCTCAATACAAAAAATTGTACACACAAGAGCCAAACGTGGAAAGAGAACTTCACTAGCACGGTATCAAATGCCTTTCCATCTGACACATGCTTACTGTTGACAAAATTGCATGACGGCAGGCAGGGGAGACACTTTAGATACAGTTCACACATGGTGGTTTGCTCATATAACATATCCAAAGAAAATCAATGATGTTTGAGGTATGGTGAATGGACTCTCTGGGCATGGCCGTGTGCATATATTGGATATCTTAACTCCACTTGTTACGTAGTCACAATTTACATATGTAACACCAAATTTGAAGCCTGAGATGCAAATTCCACATGGTATATAACTAACTAGTTGAAGAATAAGCATAAATACATGAACAAAAGTTGACGAATCTGCGAATTGACGCAAAGGGAACACCACCTATGAAGTTGAGTTGATTGACATCGAGGCGGAGGTCCTCGACGAGGTACCTGCAGACCTCGAGCCGACCCGACCCGGCCGCCAGGTGCAGCGCGCGGTCCCCTACGCCGTCCTCCACCGTGCCCAGGATGGCGGCCTCTCCTTCGCCTCCCGAGCCCATCCACCGCGCCATCTCTTCGCAACGCGAGAAATGGGAGCCAAGTCCAGCACTAAATCCGTCAAGCTACTACCATCATCAAACCCTAAGAAGGAAGAGCGTAAGGAAGATGCGGGGTTACCCTTGAGTAGACGGAGGTTGCCGTCGGCAGCGGCGCGGAGGAGCGCCTCCTCCCGCTGCTGCTTCCCCATCGCCTCCATCTCCATCTCCATGGCGATCGAGCAGGCGGCGAGAGGGAGTCACCAAATTTCGAGAGCGGCAGTGCGCTGCGGGGTGGAGAAGAAGGGGAGAGCCGGATCGGAGGGGAGGAGTCCGTGAGCCCTGGGCCGTGGGAGCAGGCAAGATGTTATTGACGGGGAAAATGTGATTTTGTTTTGATGGTTCGAGAGCCCATGGCCATGGCCCATGCCCAAGTAAACATTGAAGCCCAAGGTTTGTTTCTTATTTTTATTTTTGAAAGGCAAACTCTGCCAGAACAGACCATAAGCTTGACTTTCGTTTGTTTTCTTATATGATACTAGGAAAATTGCCCGTGCCTTGCAAAGGAACATACATATTTTAAATATATATCCTTTGGAAATAGGGAAAAGCTTCTAAACAGCCGGCTGATTTGCTTGAGGAAATCAGCCGCCTTGCTCAGGCGCCACGCGTCATATGGTCCCACGCGTACGCTCTCCCTGGACCATCGATGTGGAGCGCCATCAACCTCATCACCATCCTGACACCATCGGCGCAAGCAGCAACCATATAACCACGCAGTACGTCCATGTTCACTCCAAGTTTCTGTAACAATAATGTTGTTGCGGAACGGCGACATGGTGACAACATAGGACGATTGTGTTAGTGCGTGATGCGGACAGAGATGTTGTTGCAATTTTTGCAACAAATATCTTGTTACAGAAAATTAGACGCGGCGGAAGATGTGTTTGGAATTTTTGCAACAAGAGTCTTGTTGTAGAAAATTAAAGAAGAAAAGATTTTGCAAGATGAGACGTGTTAGAGGAAATTAGTGAACGGGAGGTTTTGCAACAAAAGTCTTATTGCAGAAAATTAGAAAAGAGAAGGTTCCGCAACAAAGCTTTTGTTGTAGAAAATTAGAGAAGAGAACTTTCCGCAATAAAGATCTTGTTGCAGAAAATTAGAGAAAAGAAGGTTTGGCAACAAGAGTATTGTTGCACAAAATTAGAAAGGAGAAACTGATGGCTCGCATCACTCAAGCGAACAGCTCACGAGCCGGTGGAAATGCCATTTGGAAACGACTAGAGATCTGGGGCAGCATGCAGCCCCGCGAAGCGATCCAACGGATTAATCCTACGGCGGTCAAGCCGGCTGATCTATATGTCAGATCAGCCGGCTGATCTATATGTCAGATCAGCCGGCTGACGCGTAGTGCTGCCCTTGAAAGTACCATGTTAGATATTAATTTCCCACCCAATCTGCACATATTCTTACCCATACCAATTTTTTTTGCCAATTAAAGCTTCATCAAATTCTTCATCCAGTAAACATTGAAGCCCACGGTTTGTTTCTTAATTTTATTTTTTGAAAGGCAAACTCTGCCAGAACAGACCATAAGCTTGACTTTCGTTTGTTTTCTTATGTTATATAAAATCTACACACAAATATGTAGGGGGGTGCATACTTTTTTTTTTGCAAAATGGGATGCATATGTATTTGTATGTTTTTTAGCAGATAATAAAAGCCATCAATGTTAAAAAGAGCACGTTGTTTGATATCACTTTCTCCTTACACACCTCCCCCTCAGGTTTGAAGGAGTTTTAACCACATATCAAACACATCTCTCCTTACACTATTTCCACATTTTTTGAGGATTCTTTATCAAAATGAAGTTTGCTGGCAATATCAAGCATTTTATTTACCAAAGCCGATAAATGATTTGAACTAGTTGAAAGGCAGTTTAAGCACAGACACGCTTAAACTTCCTCCCGGCGTCAGCATGCAGCGACGTGGACGGCATCCCAACTCCTCTGCTTAACCCAACACGGCCGCGGGGATGCCTTCCGCCCCCATGGCTTCTCGCCGTGGCCTACTGCTCCTTGTTCGAGGTGAGTCTCTTGAGGCGCAACGAGTCTCTTAAATTTGGGGTCTGTAAAGATTTATTGTTCTGACTCAATTTGTCTTTTTTGCTGAGAGCTACTCGTATGTTTAAATAGTTAGAAAATTAGAGCGCACTTCATGCACCAAATTATATACCATGCACTTTTTTGAATTTATTTTGTATTTCTGTGATTTTTCTCTTGACCGAGTGCAGATGAGCCTTGGCTCAAAAATGGATATTCAGATTGTTAATCCATCTTGTACAAAACCATTGGCAGTTGTCTTTGGCGACATGAGCGTTGGTTGGCTTGCGTCGTCAAGGTACTACTATTAGAGCGTGTTTGGTTGGCTACATGATGGTTGATAAACTGCAAATGGATGCAATCTTTTACTTCGCACGGTATTTGGTTACTTGACTCGCATCAATTCCTTGCATCACACAGTGTTTAAAGCACTCCGGGACTAGACTGTGGAGAAACGACCGAATTAGCAGTCTCTACTCATGCAGACTCAAGCAGACCACAAGGTGAGAAAGATTCTCTTAATTTCTGTGTGAGGCTTCATACTCCTCTCATCGCATGCGGGAAGCCGCTGCTATCAAACGTGCCTGCACACTGCGAAACCACGCCAACTACCATGCAAGCAACCAAACAACATGATTACATCATTTTTTGCACTATTTTTCTTCAACACGGTCGTGGTCACGAGACAGAATAGATAGACAGTAAACAGTTTCCTAGATATTTTGCCCAATTCACCGACCTTTAGACAACCTTTTAAAACAAAGAGTTTTCTCATGCACATTTCGATTTGGCAAGAATCTAATAGGACTCTTGTTTGTTACTCCCTCCATTTCAAATTACTCGTCACAAAAATGGATGTATCTAGAACTAAAATACATCTAGATACATCCATTTCTGCGACGAGTAATTCAGAACGGAGGGAGTATTTGTGGCTAAAAGTTTGGCATGTTGTTCCTGGCATGGTGTTTCTTTGTCTCTATATGACCGTATTCATATCAAAATGATTTCATTGTCGAAGTGGGGAAATCTGCCATGTCTGAACATGGATATTTCCAGTAGCTGATTGGACTAGTGAAGCTACAAGATGTTACAGTACAAACAAATTAAAGCACCAGCAATAATAACAGGTTGAAGCATCAGGATAGTAGTACTACTTTGAGGGCACGACACAGAACATACCCTACATTTACTGAACAATAAACGTTTCCCTGGATCTTTTGCCCAATACACCAAGTTCCAAACCTTTCTGGTTAGTGCCAACTTCGAAATGGCTGCCAGTCACAATGCAAAAAGGAACCTCAGTACTGAATTCCATGATTTCAACCATAAGATATAACAAGCTTAACGTTCTGTGACGATAAAGCTTGTCGACACTTGAACTGGAATCAAGCTAGCGAGTTCATCCCCAGTCATATTTAAAAACGATGGGTGTGACGGAGGTCTTAATTAACAATAACAGTATATTATCATCACAAGTTTTCAGACTAGACAAAAGGTGCTCAGCAACAAAACAAAGCATCGGATTCTGCATGTAAGACTTGTCAGTCGGTCACTTTTCACGGCGACGAGCATTCTTCGCTGCTTCTTGGGCTTCCCTGCGACCAAAATATTTTGAACATGAGAATTGTCAGGAATCTGTGTACAACTTGCCCTGAAGATGTATCATGATAATAAGCAGATCAACACTAAGTGTTCTTTCCGTGATTAGTAAATCGCTCCAGCTCAAGAAAAAACAAACTTAACAGACTTGACGGACTGAATCCATGTAATATTTTTCTAGAGATGGAGACCATCTTCCATGCACACAATTGTCTATCAAGATATCATTTGTTCTTTTACTTAACTTACGAAGCAGGGGATTGCACGTCACCCTACACACCACGAAAACATGGACCAGTTACCTTAAAGCATTTGCAATATCACCACTTGTAGGGTCAAGCTTCAAGCCATCCGCAAAAGCCTCACATGCTCTCTCGTACTTCTACAAGTACACACCATAAGATGATCAGTTATACGATCATGATCACAGATGCTTGAAGAAAACTACTGTGTTCTTTTTACCTTCAATAACATAAGAGCTGCCCCTTCTTGGTAGCAGGCTTTTGGCCAAAGAGGTCGCCCCATTCTGCACATGGTAGCATAAGACAGAGCAGCTTTTCCATTTCCAGCACGCAACGCGCATAGACTAATATTTGCCAATATGGTTGCATACTCATCCGGACTAGGGTCAAATGCCCTTGTCTACAAACACATCAATCACATGCAGCTTTTAGCGATGCCTAAAAAAAGAGTACTACTCCCTCCGTCCGAAAATACTTGTCATCAAAATGAATAAAAAGAGATGTATCTAAATGTATTTTAGTTCTAGATACACCCTTTTTTGTCCATTTCGATGACAAGTTTTTTCGGACGGAGGGAGTACAAGATTATAAATATATCAATGGGGATGGTGCTCAGATGGTATTATTCTGATCGATATAGAGATCTCTGTACACATGAAACCAGCAAATGTATTGGACAAGCAGATACATTTCAATATAGGAACTTCTGTATAACAGTACTGTGTGATGCCCTAGTTTACAGATATAAAAAATAACCATCACTCCTTCAGGCAATAAAAATGGGCCCTAGTGACTTACAGAGCTATACATCTCTGATGCCATATAATAGTCCCCTCTCTTAAAAGCCTCAGAAGCTTTCCGTTTAACTTCAGTTCTTCTCTTTGCGTACATTTCTTTATCCTGATCACAGAAAAATTGCTGTTAGGATAAATATGTAGAAATATCCTGTAATGTAAACATGAAAAATGTACAAATTTGTAAGTCTCAGCTTATATCACTTAATTAATGTATAAGACTAGGATAACGCCGCTATAGCGTTTAGAGAGATCCTGCGCTTAGAGACTTTGGTCCTAACACATGAAGTAAAGTTTTAAATAGCACGCTATAGTGTTTAGAGATGTCCTCTGCTAAGAGGCATAGCCCGCTATTTAAAACTAACTATGGTTGTACTGCAGTGTTGCAGGGTTTATCCGGAGATCAGGACGTATCCTAATTAATGTATAAGACTATAAATTCGTAATAAAAACTACATTGTCCGTAGTTGCAGGGCTGGCACAATATCATCCAGGATAACTTTATTAAGTCTAGCACATTAATAGTTCACCATAAGGTCATACCCAAAGACTAGAAGTTTGCTAATAGTGATGCAATGCACGAAAAGTAAAATTTGTGCATGGAATTTTTTGTTTGCACAATGGAATTTACAACAATCGTGAATTAAAACTATTTGTACTCTAATGGACAGAACTGCCAAAGAACATAACTACAGGGTGATGATAAATAACATATGGAACTGCAAGTGAGCACAGAATGAAACACATACCCTCGGCTTCAAACCAAAGTGTTTCACATGAGAAATGATTCCATCAATACTCCAGTCCGGCAGCGTTGAAATAGGAGGAGTTAAAGGGAATAGCATTTCAACCATGTCCCTACTGCCTTTAGAGGCAGCAACTTCAATCGGTGTCCTACCACACTGCAAGAGTAAATAATAAATAACAAATATAAATACAAAATGTAATTGAAAGATTTCCAAATTAATATTTAGGAATCACAGCCTAAGATCTCAATGAAATGGCTGGTTGGACTTCAAGAAAATCACTACGAAGGACAAATGATAGAACAGTCTCGTTCATCCTTCCGAACAAAATTTGTAAGACAAGGGTTACATCAAGTACACTAACACTAATAACTGAAAGCTTCAACTAATATGCTGTATTGCATAGACTTTTCAAAACAGAATAGGATGAAGATGATACAAACACCAAAATATACATGGAAGGGGCAAAATAAATCTTTGCAGAAGAAACATTTTATGTTTCTTTGACCAGGCTATGAAGAAGCTGGAGATTTTTTTTTTCAATTCCTAATTCAGTAGACAAGAAACATATAAATGACATACTCTGCAATTTACAACACAGAAGATTCAAATTTTACAATGTTTCGACATCATCTCTGCTACTATAAACACACAGCTCTTTGTCTCCCTCCCTCCCTCTCTACACCACCGCTGCCCTTGTCAGAGCGAGGTTATGTGGAGTCCACCTGTAATCCCTCCTGCACTGGTGCCGGCCTCCATTGCCTCCTGGCCGCAGAGTCAAAGTTCAGGCGAAGGGGTCCTTGGTAGGACACATGATTCGATCCTCTTCTAAGTGTCTGATGCATTATCCCACACTAAATTATCGAGGCACTGGGACGTGCCAGCAGAAACCTCTAGGTAGTGATGGATTTCAGTGCCGAATTCTTCCATGATTTCAGGTTGCGATTTATATTGATTTATTTACATTCACCGGTATAGCTATATTTTTATCTTATATCCGCATTTTTTTTATTTTTTCTTTTTAGTTGTGTTGGACATGTTGGAAGGACAGGCCTGGTGCAGTGGTGAAGTACTCCCACTTGTGCCAAGAGGTCCAGGGTTCGACGCGGCCTCTCTGCATTGCAATGTGCGGGGGTAAGGCTTGCCTCGTATAATCCCTCTCTAGACCCCACCTAGTGTGGGAGCTTCTAACATTGGGTCTGTCCTTTTTGTGTTGGACGTGTTGACTGTGTGCATCATGCTATGCAGAGGCCGGCCATTTGCTCAGTGCAGTTGTATCACCTCGATATATCGGTTGAATGAAAATGTCCTTTATTTAAAGGGCTATACTTTTATCATAAATAACTAGAAGTAAAGCACCTGTACTAATGTTCTTCGCATGTTTTTTTTATTTTTGTAATCTTTGTAAAAGCATGTGCGAGAAAAATGACCGTACATAACTACTCCCATCGTCCCAAAATAAGTGTCTTTGATTTAGTAAAACTTTAGTACAAAATTTTACTAAATCAAAGACACTTATTTTGGGACGGAGGGAGTACATCTTATAGCTTGTACACCCTAATTCGGGATATATATATATATATATATATATATATATATGACCTGGGCACAAGAAACTTTATACCATCAATTCTAATGATACAAGGAAAGTAAACAGTGATGCATATTTTCTTCATACTTGCATCCTTTATAATAGGTATTTTGTTTTGAGCGGAGCCTTTATATTTCTGTTCTGTTAGGACGTGAAGCAGGACATGGAGCATCTGTAGATCTATTGAGGTAGTTATTAGGTTCTGACTTCTGATTGTGACCAAAAGCTCAAGTAGGGAAATAACATAATCTATTATGCTGATCTGAGAGTGAAATTATTCAGATGACGTTTTGGAGGTCCGCTTTACATGGAGGTGAGATATCAAGCATGAGTAAGTGAGAATGTGAGATGGATTGAAGAGATTGAGGAATATTGGCATAAGTTCGCCTATGGTATAATAACTGGCAACTTTGATCCACCATAAATTCTCTATTTTTACATCCTTTTGCTCATGTATTTAGTATCTACAGTACCTATAATACTTAATCCAAGGCGCAAGAAGGTACCCTCACAGAATAAGAAGTGAAATAAGGTTACTGAATTCCCCTGACCATGTGTCATCAAGAATTGACCGGGGTGAATGTCAGATGTATAAATACAACCTAACCATTCCATTTTATAATCCCACATAGGTTTGAATCGTGTATTTTTCTTCTGTGCAACTGAAAAATGGATTTCGGTTATGCACAGAAGCAGCATCTTCTCTTCTGCTTGCTGCATTGCATACCGCATATATAGTCGTCACAAATGTCTTAAGCCTTGACCTTAACCAATAAAATGTGGGTTATGTGTCACAAAAATTATACCATTAAATTCGTACTATATAAAGAATTTTCCTATGGTACAATCTTTAAGTTACATGACTTGTGTATTATTTCTCTAATTGATGATCAAAGTTAAATCTCGAAAATGTGTATGCCATCTTTTTGTAGCCCAAGGAAGTAGTGTTTTCCCCTCATGCAAGCCTATTCCTGGTGTCAGACGATGTGTGGGTAAGATGATTATCCTAATCTGTCAAGTGTCAAGAGTCTACAGCCTAACATAACCTCATAGAGAAAAAATGGAACGATAATGTCAGCTAACTTACAGCATATGCATGAAAAGTAGATGATGACAAGTGAAAACAGCAAAACAAGTAAAGCTCACTTCATCGGGAATATTGGGGTTAGCACCAGCATCTAGTAAGAACTTCATGATGCCAGGTGAGTCAAACTTCACTGCCAACATCACGTAACTACCACCATCGAAGTCAATAAAATTCAGATCAGCACCAGCCTGTGCAAATGAATAACTATTTGATCATTTGTTTGGGTTAATGCTTTATATGTTATATACACAAAGAAAATGAAGTTGTGCCTACAAAACTTTAACAAAGCTCCATACAAAGAAAGAGTACTGACCTTAACAAGTAGCTTGACACATTCCAACGGCTCTCTAGGCATGGGCCTGATGGCACGGATGGCCCAACTCAATGGGGCATAACCAAGACCGTAAACCTTGTTAGGCTACGAAAAGTGGAAGAATCAATCACTTACACTAGTCGGAAAGAAAAGAGCGACCAGTAGAGAAATTAATTTTGAGATACATCAATAGAGAAGTAAAGTATACTCATGGTGTGTTAAATATATTGGTATTTCTGAAGGGAACAGAAAGAAATATATTACATAGAAATTAGACATAACATGAGCACGTTTTACTTTAGGATAATTAAATACTGTCCATGATGAATTTTTGTTGTTTCAAATACTCCCTCTTAAACTAATATAGGACCGTTTAGATCACTAAAACGGTCCTATATTAGTTTACAGAGGGAGTACAGTGCAGATCTTTTGTTCAGATGGAGCACAAGATCAAAGGCAACAAGATCTTCCATTCCAGTGCATTCCCAAATAGAATATACACAGATGAAGCACGAGTACCACTGGCCACAAGATATTCCGTTCCAGAGTTCTCTTTTTCACCGCAAAGAAGAGAACAAAGAAACTGGTGTCTTACATCGGCATGGTGCTCCAACAAGATCTTAATTATGTCATGGTGTTTAGAAATAGCAGCTGCATGCAATGGCGTCCCTTGCGCAGAATCTAAATCCACATTGATTCCTCTTGAAAGCAGCAGTTCTACTATTTCACAATGTCCTGGAAAACGAGGTTTCAAAAAAGAATGAATGAGACAAGAATATTTCCCAACATCGGATACCAGCTTTCAGTTTTCATTTTGCACTAAAAATTAACTCTGGGCCAGTTTTCAGTTTTGTGATCATGAACTGCCCAGTAACCATTTTGGTTACCACTTATCTCATCAAGGACCAGGTTTTCAAAAGTGGACGGATTGGGACTATTCAAATTTTCCTTGTCTATCCTTGGAAGTAGAAGAAGTCGTCAATTTTGAGCTTATAAGATTATAATCAAAACCTTAGATAACATTAGATATCCAACCTCAAAGTTATTCTCTCCACACACTCGTTAATGTTTCTTCGGCCATCATCCAAATAAAAAATATGGCAAGTATATGGGAGCTTTGTTCGATGGAAATCACATAAAAAAATGGCAAGTATATGCTAAAATATAAACATCAAGCATCACACAAGCCAAGAGAGGTGTCATAGTAGTCAACTATAACGATCACAAGAGTGTGAAGGCTGTAGCTCTGTGCGCTGTGATGTGTGTTTCTTACTTACTTTATTCAAAGAGAGAGAACCTACCAAACAAATGTTAACAAAATTAAGACTAATCTTATCAAACGAAAACCAATAACTAGTTTGAAGGAATGGATCCAATTTGGATCAGTCGCCCAGAAATGCTTACTTCTCTCACAACAATATGGGGCAAAACCAAACAGAGAGAGGCTACCAGACAAATGTTAACAAATTAATCCAATTTGGATCAGTCGACCCAGAAATGCTTACTTCATATAACAATGGAAAATTGAAAGTTTATTTTATAACCAGCCATATAAAACAAAAAAAAAGAATCCTGAGACTAATTTTCACTGACTGAGAATTAGCAAAACCATTACGAAAACGCTTTATCCAGTTATCTCTAAGGCTGATGCGGTGCCTCCTACCACCGGTTAGGATCCCTATGCCTGCTAACCCACAGCTGCGGGGCCATGTTGGTCGGAGTCTAATGCTGCTTATATCCAGCGATGTGGCTTTCTAAGGCAAAAAATCAAATTGACTATGTATGCACTGACACGTGATAAATAAGCATACTTGTTGGGAAAGAGAGAGACCTTCCTTTGCAGCGCCATGGAGAGGTGAGTGTACTTTGCCAGCTAGTGGATCAGCACCATGATCAAGAAGATATCTTGCAGCATCAGCTCTCCCATATGAGGCAGAAAGGTACAGTAGCGTGTCACCTGCAACAGTCGAAAAATTAAACATGAGGAGCTCAACAAATTCACGCCAATCCTGCCCTCAATACAAAAAGTTGTACACAAGAGAGCCAAACGTGAAAAGAGAACTTAGCTAGTGCAGTATCAAATGCCTATCCATCTGACACATGTTTACTGTTGACAAAATTGCACAACGACAGACAGAGGAGACACTTCATATACAGTCCACAAGTAGCGGTTTGCCCGTACAACATATCCAAAGAAAGCCGGCGATGTTTGCGGTATGTCTGTGTGCATATATTGGACATGGGGATATTTGAAATCGATCTACTTGTCACTTAATCACAATTTACAAATGCATATATACACCATATACAACATGTAACACCAAATTTGAAGCCTAAAATGCGGATTTCACATGGTAGTAAGTAGTAACTAACTAGTAAGCAGAATCAGCATACTAATACACAAGTAGAAGTTGACAATTTACAAATGCATACATCATACAGCATGTAACACAAAATCTGAAGCCTGAAATGCGAATTCCACCATACAGCGTGGTAGTAACTGACAGTGAGCAGAATCAGCATAAATAAATACATAAATAGAAGTTGACAGAGCTGCCAAGTGACGCGGAGGGGAGCAGGGAAGGGAACGCCACCTATGAGGTTGAGCTGATTGACATCGAGGCGGAGGTCCTGGACGAGGTACCTGCAGACCTCGAGCCGCCCCGCCGCGGCCGCCAGGTGCAGCGCGCGGTCCCCTTGGCCGTCCTCCACCGCCGCCAGGACGGCGGCCTCGCCTTGCCCGCCGGAGCCCATCCACCTCGCCATCTCTGCGCGACGCGAGAATTGGGAGCCAAGTCAAGGCACTAACCCGTCAAGCTACGTACTACCATCATCAAACCCTAAGGAGAAAGAGCATGAGGAGGAGGAGGAGGAGGCGGGGTTACTCTTGAGGAGGCGGAGGTTGCCGGCGGCGGCAGCCCCGAGGAGCGCCTCCTCCCTCTGCTGCTTCCCCATCGCATCCATCTCCATGGCGATGGAGAGACGCGAGAGAGAGTCGCGAAATTTTGAGAGCGGCAGTGCACGAGAGCGAGACTGCGGGGTGGGCTGTGGAGAAGACGAGGAGACCCGGACGACGGGGAGGGGAGGAGTCCGTGGGCCGAAATGGAATCCTAGGTTGTTGGTTGCTTGCTTCCCCGCCGTTGGTGGGCACACCCACTTGACGCTCACTGCGCCAGAATGCTCTGGCCCGACCGCTGGTTGACCCAGAGGCCCAGCTTACTACTCCCTCTATTGAATAATGTACTCCCTCCGTCTCAAAATAAGTGACTGAACTTTGTACTAGCTTTACAAAGCTTATTTTAGAACAGGGGAGTAGGAATGAGGAAGTATTTTTTGCGAAAAAATGTCATCATCAAAAGATAACCCTAATTGCCATTATCTTAATTATGAAAGAAAAACAGCCGTGCTTCTTTATTACTGTCATTTCTCTCATTTATAAATCTACAATGAGTATGATAAGAAAAATGTCGTGTGATCTACAAAATAAAACTGCCATGCTAAACTTTAAAAACTGCCATCCTCTAAATAAGAAATATTTTCTCTACTACTAATAAAAAATCCAACATTATCTTCTCTAAACGCACCTCATAAAACATACACGGATTTATTAGCATCGCATGATTAGACTCATCAAACTCGATCTAACAGTTAGGCTTAATATAATCTGTTTTCTGGCGTGCGTTTAGTAATTTAGGTTAACTAGTAAATATGCACGTGCAACGCACGTCTTGCCTAATATTATAACCATACATTCACAAATATAACATGTGTTCGAATATTTTAATATATACTACATTTGGATTGAAATAAGTAAACAAACACACTAAAACATGTCTATATACATCTGATTCACAAAACATAGTTTAAAACCCATTATGTAGACAAAGAAGAAACAAAATAAACATAATAGGAATTGAACTTTGTACGGGCCTTTGCCCTTCTCTTCTTGTATCTATAAAGTTCACATGTAGTTCTCCTCCATGATTAAAAAAAGACACAGAGAAATAATTAAATAACTCATGAAAGCCCGAAACTCGTCCAACATGATCTTCAACTTCTCAAAGGACATGAAAGGATGACTGTAATCTCCAACTCATTTTTGGCGATGGTCTTAAATGTAATTAGTACCGTAGTGCCAACCTCATGTCATGTCTCGTGAGGAACTTCTTCCATCCTTGCTTGAAGAATAAGCGATCGACAAGTGAGGTGTCATACTCGGTCCTCCTGAAGCTCTCTTTGCCCAACCTTAATCTCGCCAGCCCATGCTTCAGGGTGTTCAAACAAGAGGCAACTTCTTTTGGAATTTTTTGGGTGCCCCATAATGTACACACACACAAAATATTAGGTTGGCCATT
Organism: Triticum urartu; assembly: GCF_003073215.2. Classification (NCBI taxonomy): domain Eukaryota; kingdom Viridiplantae; phylum Streptophyta; class Magnoliopsida; order Poales; family Poaceae; genus Triticum; species Triticum urartu. The sequence goes on from NC_053026.1 coordinate 585,835,179, forward strand.
CTGGGTGTCTAAACAAAAAGACCAACTGAGAAAATGGTGAAAACATACATACCATCATCTGTAGTTCTGCGTTAGTCCTAGTGAAGCGGTGTATGAAGAATGGTCATGTGACCTATGGTGGAGCGGCAATAGGTTGCACAAGTTAGCTATGGCATAATGACAATTAGCTAATTGAACTATGTATGACAAAATATAAGACAAAATGGGGAAAAGACACAACAAATATATCCCAAAAAAGGACCAGCTACTATGTGAACTGAGTTTCAAAATAATTGACAACTCTAAAACTTTCAGCTAGAATACCGATTAATGGACAGATAGCAACACAAAAAAATGCAAGTTCTAGGATAGGTGAAGAGCATAAAGCTCGGTCACAAATTCCTATGTGTGCCAATCTAGTTTGGAACACCCTACTCTGAATTTCCATCAGAGCAAGAGCACAGCTATGTTTCCACAAAAATCTTCTCAAGCTAAAATCTGCCCCTTAGAAAGCGGCAAGTGGCCAGTGGAAACACACATCATAGCTGATCAACAAACATGTTATTTTGTCTATGAATACATTCAAGCATCAATCGAATGACAAATTTACAATACGGAGAATGACAAGACTGGTAAATGAATAGTGATTTCTCTTAGTTCCTTTGAGGCTCATCTGGTTTGACAGTCTGACAAATGAGCAGTTCATCAACATCAGTAATACCAAACCCATATCCATCTCATTGTCCTTATGCAAGAACAGGGAGCATGCCAACTTACCTCAGGGAGAGAAAAAAAAGGGGAAGGATGCAAGTCGACGGAAAGTTCCAGTTGATGCTGATGGAAATGGGCTTGATCTCCTTCAGTACAGTGGAGATAGCAGTGCCAATTCCAACACATGCATCATCCATATTGTATACCGATGCCTACAATTTATGGAATGAGATCGTATCATTGAAAAAAATAGACTGAAGAAAGAATACAGTAAGGATTGATTGCTTTTGAGGGAATATGACTAAAAACACTAATTGACAAAGAGAAAAATAAAATAAAACAAGAGGGTCTGAAGACTGATATATAATAACTAAAATCTCAGGGCTGAGAGACTGAAGAATGATGCATTTGTTGTCCCAACACTTTTACATTCAGTCAAGGAAGTGTTCACATATCTAGATACAACAGATGGATTTATTGGGCACCGAGTTCTAGCAACAGAATGGCTAACATATTAAAGAAAGTATTGTGCTGAAGTGGATTTTTGGAGGCAACATGTGAACACTTATTTACTAAGTTATAACTGTTCACATTTTCACATATAATATTCTATAAAGAAGTGTTATATATGTTGATTAGGTACAAACTCCATACCATGTTACTCCTCCGATAATCTTCGGGAAACAACAATATTTGTAATATCTTGAAATGGTGTACATGCTTGTATGTCAATGGACCTTGCTAAATGGAGTTTTCCTTGCCTTCCTTCATAGATGATTTTTTTTACAGATGATCGATCGTGCACAAATTAAATCAAGCTCCTGCATCAAACAGTATATCATCAAAAAAAAATTGGTACGAAATTACATGGCAGCATATATGATTGTACAGAAAAAGAAACCGAAAACATCTGTGGGCATAAACACAAAAATTTGGTGGTCGGGATTTATGCATAAACACAAAGACTTGGTAGTCAAAATTTAGGATTTCCGTGTCCCTCCTACAGGCGACCACCAGTACCAAGGTCGCCGTCGCTGGTCTTTGCTCCTCCCCTGCGTGTCGATCTGTAGCAATGGTGTCGCTGCCATGACCGTCCCTTCCATAGATCCAACTTGTCATAGCCGGATTCATGCAGATCGAGGCCACCAAATCCTGATTTGTGCAGATCGAGGTTGTGTTCACCGGATCCATGCACATCGAACTCTCCAAAGGCCTCTTGACAATGGTATAAACAATTGCCCTTTTTTGACTATTTTTCTGGTGCACAACATTTAGATATATCCTTGTTGTCAAAGTGAAAGTGTAGATAATGCCTCTTCTGTATGCATTCCTAACAGCTTAGACTGGCCTTGTTATTCTCCTTGTAATTATAAGGAATCTATTTAGTCTTGCAAGTTTCTCTTTTCCAACATACAACCGCGCTGTTATGAATATTTACTTGCTTCATATACCATACATTTTCTTTTTCGTAATGCAACAATTGTTTGTGCTGTAACTAACATATTTGAAACAAAAATTATTGTTTTCCAGGCATCCATTACATTTTTATCACACTAATAATCTTTTTTGTTGCGTGTGAACAAAAAAATGGATATAATTTAAATATCTACGTGAGAACAGTGTCATTGACTATTTCTTTTTCACACTGAATCAATTATTCCTTGTCAGAAAAATTTCAACATGTATCACTGGTATTGCTGCAGAGTTCATTTCTATACTGGAAAGCATGCATTCTAAAGGGTAAGCATGCATTTCCTTACCTGCCCTGCTCTTGGCCATCTATGACCCGCGTGCTTGCATTGGATCGAGGCCGCGCCACCCCACCTCAACAACCCATGGCTGCTATTTAGGTGATTTCTCTGCCTAATTTTTTGTTTGTCTAGGACGTAATTTTTTGGTTGATTCATTCAACTTTATAGGTGCATAGAATCGATGCGCTCAGGGCATTAACGGATTTCTCCTCAATTGGAATGCTCAGACTATCAAAATAGAGAATGAAAAGCTTTGTAAGCATAAACACAAACACTTCGTGGTCAGATTTTTCTTTTGGGGATTATTCTATTTATGCTAGATCTGAGCCATGAATCAACAAAAAGAATGCCTATGCCCCAGCGCAAGGATCCCAGCTCATTCCACGGGATGGTATAGTACGCAAGATAATTTTAATCTTCTATCTGCTTCAAAGGAAAAAACGTATGAAGCTACTAACCTTTCTCTGGCCAACGGGCTGAGGGCATGGGATGGTGTTGGGCATGTCCAGCGGGAGGAAGGAGGAGCTCGTATCAAGGAGCATGACGACAGCAGTACGGAACGCGTCGCCTTCACGCACACGCCCTCCACCATGCAGCCACGCCCCGCACCCAGCACCGCGTCCCTGGCCACCCGTTGTGTCCTGCACTGCCGCCGATGGTCGAGGGAGGAAAGGGACCCCGCCGACGACGACGAAGGCCGAGCCCGCTGCGTCCCGCGCTGCCGCCGATGGTCGAGGGAGGAACGGGACCCCGCAGCCGTCGACGAAGGCCGAGCCCACTGCATCCCGCGCCGCTCCGCTGCCGCTGCTCGATGGAGGAGAGGGACCACAACGTCCCATCGACGTAGGTCAAGCTCGGTGCACCCCGCTCCGCTGCCGCTGCTTGAGGGAGGAGGGCTGTGCGCCGCCAGCCGTGTGGGTTTTATTTTAGGGAGGGCGGCGGCAATAGGTGCGAGGAGGCAGGGGCGAGAAGAGATGGGGCACCCGATTTCATTATGTTTCCTTAGTTAGCGATCAGAATTGCGTGATTACAGGGGGGCGCAGGACTGGTTGGCAGAATATTCCTCCGTGGATGGAGTATGGCCAGTCATTGAAAATTGCTAAGTCCATCTCATAGAGTTATTAGATCAATCATGGCTGTTAGATTGAGATTTGTGGGACTAATCATGCGGTGCTGATCGGTCCGTGCGGTGTTGTGGACAATTTGCTGGGTGCACTTAAGAAAGTTCTTGTTTGAATTGTTTAATAGTAGTGGAGAAGATGGAGAGGAGATGGAGATTAACTGACCGTGCTCCACCGAGGAAAATACGAAGCACTCACGTCCGCAGCCCCTACAATCACGCGCGAGGCATGCGAAAAGGAAGCTGATCGCAATCCCCTCAATTTGTGTGATGCCTTGCTCAAAACAACACCCCCCACTACCCACGCCGCCTGCCTTACGCGGCCTACAGCGCCGCCACCGGATCCTCCTCTTCCTCCGCCACCGACGCCGCTGAAGGATCGACCCGTGCGCCGCCCTCTTCCACAGCGATCCCCGACGCCAACAACACCTTCCACCCGTCCTATTGCATCTTCCCCACGTAGCGGACGGCCAAAGGAGGTAGAGTCGACGTCTCCCTCATTCACCTACACCGACGACGAGCTGCGATGGCGCCGTCTCGCCGTGCACGCCCCTGATCTGGACGGCACCGCCGACCACGTGGCCCTCCTCCCTTGGTTATCGGATCCAGCCGAGATTCGTCCCGTCTGTTCTACCACCGGGGCGCATCACCTTCTCGCGCCTCCCACATTGGCCTCCATGGTTGTCCTCTGCACTCAAACTCTATCTATAAGCTTCATGTGAATCAACAGGTTTGAGCCGACGATCTGGATTGAGTAGGTCGCAGGAGCTTGTCGGCAACACCAGATCTTTGTTCTGGTTTGAAGTTCGTCTGAGGTGATTTCTTCTCTGGAATTTTTTTGAAACATTAAAAAGTACATTTGGAAATCGTTCATGCTAACTGAATTTTATTGATCCTACATTCATGAAAATTTATGGATAAGACAATCGTGGGTGTTTGCTTTCAAACGTTCTGGTGTATCAAATCCCTCTGAAGATCCATACCTTGAGGTTGAAGCGATGCCAAGATAGTTGGCATTCACGCTGGGGAGGAATGAGATAAGCTCAATCATCTCCAATTAGTCTTCTTTCTTGCTATCCATGTCTTAAATGAGCAGACAGTCTTTGAACAAGGGGTGGATGGGAGTACACGGTTTGGACCCCTTTGCAGAATGAAACAATTTTGTGATACATAGTTTACAATTTTCGGAACTTAAACACAGGAAGGTTCTGGTTGCGATTCCAATGTACAATTCTGATTAGTGTTTTCTCATGTTACTTCATTGTTGGGGAACGTAGCATAAATTCAAAATTTTCCTACGTGTCACCAAGATCTATCTATGGAGTCATCTAGCAACGAGGGAGGAGTGGATCTACATACCCTTGTAGATCGCGCGCGGAGGCGTTCAAGAGAACGGGGTTGATGGAGTCGTACTCGTCGTGATTCAGATCACCGATGATCCTAGTGCCGAACGGACGGCACCTCCGCGTTCAACACACGTACGGAACGGAGACGTCTCCCACGCCTTGATCCAGCAAGGAGGAGGGAGAGGTTGATGGAGATCCAGCAGCACGACGGCATGGTGGAAGTAGCGGGATTCCAACAGGGCTTCGCTAAGCGCTGCGGGAGGAGGGAGATGTGTCACAGGAGGGAGAGGGAGGCGCCAGGCCTTAGGTATGGTTGCTCCTCCTTTTCCCCACTATATATAGGGCCAAGGGAGAGGGGGGAGGCGCAGCCCTTGCCCCTTCCTCCAAGGAAGGGTGCGGCCAAGGGGGGGAGGAGTCCATCCTCCCCAAGGCACCTCGGAGGTGCCTTCCCCCTTTAGGACTCTCCCCTTTTTTCTCTCTCTTGGCGCATGGGCCTCTTGGGGCTGGTGCCCTTGGCCCATATAGGCCAAGGCACACCCCCTACAGCCCATGTGGCCCCCCGGGGCAGGTGGCCCCACCCGGTGGACCCCCGGGACCCTTCCGGTGGTCCCGGTACAATACCGGTGACCCCGAAACTTGTCCCGATGGCCGAAATAGCACTTCCTATATATAATTCTTTACCTTCGGACCATTCCGGAACTCCTCGTGACGTCCGGGATCTCATCCGGGACTCCGAACAACTTTCGGGTTACCGCATACTAATATCTCTATAACCCTAGCGTCACCGAACCTTAAGTGTGTAGACCCTACGGGTTCGGGAGACATGCAGACATGACCGAGACGTTCTCCGGTCAATAACCAACAGCGGGATCTGGATACCCATGTTGGCTCCCACATGTTCCACGATGATATCATCGGATGAACCACGATGTCAAGGACTTAATCAATCCCGTATTCAATTCCCTTTGTCTAGCGGTATTGTACTTGCCCGAGATTCGATCGTCGGTATCCCTATACCTTGTTCAATCTCGTTACCGGCAAGTCTCTTTACTCGTTCCGTAACACATCATCCCGTGATCAACTCCTTGATCACATTGTGCACATTATGATGATGTCCTACCGAGTGGGCCCAGAGATACCTCTCCGTTTACACGGAGTGACAAATCCCAGTCTCGATTCGTGCCAACCCAACAGACACTTTCAGAGATACCTGTAGTGCACCTTTATAGTCACCCAGTTACGTTGTGACGTTTGGTACACCCAAAGCATTCCTACGGTATCCGGGAGTTGCACAATCTCATGGTCTAAGGAAATGATACTTGACATTAGAAAAGCTTTAGCATACGAACTACACGATCTTTGTGCTAGGCTTAGGATTGGGTCTTGTCCATCACATCATTCTCCTAATGATGTGATCCCGTTATCAATGACATCCAATGTCCATGGTCAGGAAACCGTAACCATCTATTGATCAACGAGCTAGTCAACTAGAGGCTTACTAGGGACATGGTGTTGTCTATGTATCCACACATGTATCTGAGTTTCCTATCAATACAATTATAGCATGGATAATAAACGATTATCATGAACAAGGAAATATAATAATAACTAATTTATTATTGCCTCTAGGGCATATTTCCAACAGTCTCCCACTTGCACTAGAGTCAATAATCTAGTTCACATCGCCATGTGATTAACACTCATAGGTCACATCGCCATGTGACAAACATCCAAAGAGTTTACTAGTGTCACTAAACAAGTTCACATCATCATGTGATTAAGACTCAATGAGTTCTGGGTTTGATCATGTTGCTTGTGAGAGAGGTTTTAGTCAACGGGTCTGAACCTTTCAGATCCGTGTGTGCTTTACAAATCTCTATGTCATCTCCTAGATGTAGCTACCACGTTCTATTTGGAGCTATTCCAAATAACTGTTCTACTTGGAGCTATTCTAAATTGTTGCTCCATTATACGTATCCGACATCTCTACTCAGAGCTATCCGGATAGGTGTTAAGCTTGCATCGACGTAACTCTTTACGTCGAACTCTTTATCACCTCCATAATCGAGAAAATTCATTAGTCCACTAGTTACTAAGGATAACTTTGACCGCTGTCTTGTGATCCATTCTTGGATCACACTTGTACCCCTTGACTGACTCATGGCAAGGCACACTTCAGGTGCGGTACACAGCATAGCATACTGTAGAGCCTATGTCTTAAGCATAGGGGACGACCTTCGTCCTTTCTCTCTATTCTGCCGTGGTCGAGCTTTAAGTCTTAACTTCATACCTTACAACTCAGGCAAGAACTCCATCTTTGACTGATCCATCTTGAACACCTTCAAGATCATGTCAAGGTATGTGCTCATTTGAAAGTACTTTTAAGCGTTTTGATCTATCCTTATAGATCTTGATGCTCAATGTTCAAGTAGCTTAATCCAGGCTTTCCATTGAAAACACTTTCCAAATAACCCTATATGCTTTCCAGAAATTCTACGTCATTTCTGATCAACAATATGTCAACATATACTTATCAGAAATTCTATAGTGCTCCCACTCACTTCTTTGGAAATACAAGTTTCTCATAAACTTTGTATAAACCCAAAATCTTTGATCATCATCAAAGCATACATTCCAACTCCGAGATGCTTACTCCAGTCCTTAGAAGGATTGCCGGAGCTTTGCATACTTATTAGCATCTTTCAGGATTGACAAAAACCTTCCGGTTGTATCATATACAACCTTTCCTCAAGAAAATCGTCAAGGAAACAATGTTTTGACATCCTATCTGCAAGATTTCATAAATAATGCAGTAATCGCTAATATAATTCCAACAGACTCTTAGCATCGCTACGAGTGAGAAAGTCTCATCATAGTCAACTCCTTGAACTTGTCGGAAAACATCTTAACGACAAGTCGAGCTTTCTTAATGGTGACATTTACCATCATTGTCCGTCTTCCTTTTAAAATCCATCTGCACTCAACAGCCTTATGACCATCGAGCTGTTCTGTCAAAGTCTACACTTTGTTTCCATACATGGATCCTCTCTCGGATTTCATGGCCTCGAGCCATTTATCGGAATCCGGGCCCACCATCGCTTCTCCATAGCTCGTAGGTTCATTGTTGTCTAGCAACATGACTTCCAAGACAAGATTACGTACCACTCTGAAGTAGTACGCATCCTTGTCATCCTACGAGGTTTGGTAGTGACTTGATCTGAAGTCTCATGATCACTATCATAAGCTTCCACTTCAATTGGTGTAGGTGCCACAGGAACAACTTCCTGTGCCCTGCCACACACTAGTTGAAGAGACGGTTCAATAACCTCATCAAGTCTCCACCATCCTCCCACTCAGTTCTTACGAGAGAAACTTTTCCTCGAGAAAGGACCCGATTCTAGAAACAATCCTTTATTGCTTTTGAATCTGAGACAGGAGGTATACCCAACTGTTTTGGGTGTCCTATGAAGATGCATTTATCCGCTTTGGGTTCGAGCTTATCAACCTGAAACTTTTTCACATAAGCGTCGCAGCCCCAAACTTTTAAGAAATGACAGCTTAGGTTTCTCTAAACCATAGTTCATACGGTGTCATCTCATCGGAATTACGTGGTGCCCTATTTAAAGTGAATGTGGTTGTCTCTAATGCCTAACCCATAAACTATCGTGGTAATTCGATAAGAGACATCATGGTATGCATCATATCCAAATAGGGTGCAGTTATGATGTTCGGACACACCATCACACTATGGTGTTCCAGGCTGTATTAGTTGTGAAACAATTTCCACAATGTATTAATTCTGTGCCAAACTCATAATTCAGATATTCATCTCTATGATCATATCATAGATCTTTTATCCTCTTGTCACGACGATCTTTCAACTTCACCCTGAAATTACTTGAACCTTTCAATAATTCAGACTCGTGATTCATCAAGTAACTATACTCAACATCTACTCAAATCATCTGTGAAGTAAGAACATAACGATATCCACTACATGCCTCAGCACTCATTGGACTGCACACATCAAAATGTATTACTTCCAACAAGTTGCTTTCTAGTTCCATTTTACTGAAAACGAGGCTTTCAGTCATCTTGCCCATGTGGTATGATTTGCATGTCTCAAGTGATTCAAAATCAAGTGAGTCCAAACGGTCCATTTGCATGGAGTTTCTTCATGCATATACACCAATAGACATGGTTCGCATGTCTCAAACCTTTCAAAAACGAGTGAGCCCAAAGATCCATCAACATGGAGCTTCTTCATGCATTTTATACCGATATGACTTACGTGGCAGTGCCACAAGTAGGTGGTACTATCATTACTATCTTTTGGCATGAACATGCGTATCACTACGATCGAGATTCAATAAACCATTCATTTTAGGTGCAAGACCATTGAAGGTATTATTCAAATAAACAGAGTAACCGTTATTCTCCTTAAATGAATAACCGTATTGCGATAGACATAATCCAATCATGTCTATGCTCAACGCAAACACCAAACTCGATGGTAGAGGGAGCGTGCGATGCTTGATCATATCAACATTGGAAAAACTTCCAACACATATCGTCAGCTCACCTTTAGCTAGTCTCCGTTTATTCCGTAGCTTTTATTTCGAGTTACTAACACTTAGCAACCGAACCAGTATCTAATACCCTGGTGCTACTAGGAGTACTAGTAAAGTACACATCAACACAATGTATATCCAATATACTACTATCGACTTTGCCAGCCTTCTCATCTACCAAGTATCTAGGGTAATTCTGCTCCAGTGGCTGTTCCCCTTATTACAGAAGCACTCAGTCTCGGGTTTGGGTTCAACCTTGGGTTTCTTCACTAGAGCAGCAGCTGAATTGCCGTTTCATGAAGTGTCCCTTTTGCCCTTGCCCTCCTTGAAACTAGTGGTTTCACAAACCATCAACAATTGATGCTCCTTCTTGATTTCTACTTTTGTGGTGTCAAACATCGCGAATATCTCAAGGATCATCATATATGTCCCTGATATATTATAGTTCATCACGAAGCTCTAGCAGCTTGGTGGTAATGACTTCGGAGAAACATCACTATCTCATCTGGAAGATCAACTCCCACTCGATTCAAATGATTGTTGTACTCAGACAATCTGAGCACAAGCTCAACAATTGAGCTTTTCTCCTTAGTTTGCAGGCTAAGAAAATCGTCGGAGGTCTTATACCTTTTGACGTGGGCACGAGCCTGAAATCCCAATTTCAGCCCTCAAAACATCTCATATGTTTTGCGACGTTTCAAAAACGTCTTCGGTGCCTCAATTCTAAACCGTTTAACTGAACTATCACGTAGTTATCAAAATGTGTATGTCAGATGTTCGCAACATCCACAGACGACGTTCGAGGTTCAGCACACTGAGCGGTGCACTAAGGACATAAGCCTTCTATGAAGCAATGAGGACAATCCTCAGTTTACGGACCTAGTCCGTATAATTGCTACTATCAACTTTCAACTAAATTTTCTCTAGGAACATATCTAAACAGTAGAACAGAAACGTGAGCCACGACATAATTTGCGAAGACCTTTTGACTATGTTCAGGATAATTAAGTTCATCTTATGAACTCCCACTCAGATAGACATCCCTCTAGTCATCTAAGTGATTACATGATCCAAGTCAACTAGGCCGTGTCCGATCATCACGTGAGACGGACTAGTCATCATCGGTGAACATCTTCATGTTGATCGTATCTATCATACGACTCATGCTCGACCTTTCGGTCTTTTGTGTTCCGAGGCCATGTCTATGCACATGCTAGGCTCGTCAAGTTAACCCTAAGTGTTTTGCATGTGTAAAACTGTCTTACACCCGTTGTATGTGAACGTAAGGATCTATCACACCCGATCATCACGTGGTGCTTCGAAACGACGAACTGTAGCAACGGTGCACAGTTAGGGGAGAACACTTCTTGAAATTTTAATGAGGGATCATCTTATTTACTACCGTCGTTCTAAGCAAATAAGATGTATAAACATGATAAACATCACATGCAATCAAATAATAGTGACATGATATGGCCAATATCATATAGCTCCTTTGATCTCCATCTTGGGGCTCCATGATCATCTATTACAAGAACATGATCAATCTCATACATCACATATATCATTCATCACATCCTTTTGGCCATATCACATCACATAGCATACCCTGCAAAAACAAGTTAGACGTCCTCTAATTGTTGTTTGCATGTTTTACGTGGCTGCTATGGGTTTCTAGCAAGAACGTTTCTTACCTACGCAAAACCACAACGTGATATGCCAATTGCTATTTACCCTTCATAAGGACCCTTTTCATCGAATCCGGTCTGACTAAAGTGGGAGAGACAGACACCCGCTAGCCACCTTATGCAACTAGTGCATGTCAGTCGGTGGAACCAGTCTCACGTAAGAGTACGTGTAAGGTCGGTCCGGGCCGCTTCATCCCACGATGCCGCCGAATCAAGATAAGACTAGTAACGGCAAGCATATTGAACAAAATCAACGGCCACAACTACTTTGTGTTCTACTCGTGCATAGAAACTACGCATAGACCTAGCTCATGATGCCACTGTTGGGGAACGTAGCATAAATTCAAAATTTTCCTACGTGTCACCAAGATCTATCTATGGAGTCATCTAGCAACGAGGGAGGAGTGGATCTACATACCCTTGTAGATCGCGCGCGGAGGCGTTCAAGAGAACGGGGTTGATGGAGTCGTACTCGTCGTGATTCAGATCACCGATGATCCTAGTGCCGAACGGACGGCACCTCCGCGTTCAACACACGTACGGAACGGAGACGTCTCCCACGCCTTGATCCAGCAAGGAGGAGGGAGAGGTTGATGGAGATCCAGCAGCACGACGGCATGGTGGAAGTAGCGGGATTCCAACAGGGCTTCGCTAAGCGCTGCGGGAGGAG